>NW_024070187.1:109300395-109452040 GCF_014754425.2 Oryx dammah | reverse complement strand
CATGACCACCACCATCATCACCACCATCACCACCACCATCACCATCATCACTGCCATCATCATATCATCACCACCATCACCACCACCACCATCACTGCCATCACCACCACCACCACCATCATCATTACCACCATCATCATCATCTCACCACCACCATCACCACCATCATCACCATCACCACCACCATCATCACTACCATCACCACCAACGTGATCATCACCATCACCATTAACATCTTCCCTCTCCTCATTACTATTCTTATACTAAATACTGTTTTGCTTACTCCTTCCTGTACAGGTGGCTCTTCTTCCTCTCCTTCCTTTTCCTCTCGGTTAGCTCCATGTCTATTTTTGGCTTTTGGTTTTTCCTCTGATTTCTCTGGTTCGGGATCAAAGTTGAAAGTAAAGAAATTATACGCTTCCTCAGCAGAAGGGAAGCCAGGTGGAACCTACAGAGAGGAAGCAAGCAATAGAATTTCAGATTATCTGTGATGAGATAAGCTCTGCACAGTTCACTGACAGCTGGCTGGATGCTAAGAGCATTCCAGGCTTCCTAAACACATTACCTGTTGATGGTAATGAACTTTAACAGATACAACAGGGCTCCTTAGTTAAGTAACTTTAATGAGTTACTTTTAAAAAAATATAAATCAGCAATTATTTACCTTCCTACAAACACAAAAACATATTATTTATAGCAGTTAAAAGCTTTAGAAAAGATGATTAAAATGCCAAAAAGTGATTTATAGGCCAGTGCTGAGATACTTTTAATTATGAGCAATACAGGGTTTGTTAAACTTTGAAAAAATACCATTTCTGGTTTGTTTTAATTCTTGAATTAGTATCTCCCTTTTTCCCATAATAAAAGCTGGTAACAACTTCACAGCTGAACAAATCAGCTTATCAAGAACATTCCTGTCCTTCCAGGCATTTTTCTTTCCCCACAATAGGCAGCTTTCTAATCTCTCCATAAGATTCTAGGGTTTAAAAGTAGGAATCATTCCTCGTATTTTTTCTTGCATGTTTCATGAAGTAGGAGTCAGCTTATATGTATAGTTGTCTCTCATTGACAATTTTCAAAAACAGAAACAAATCAATAAGATACATGATTTAAATCCTACATAATTTAAAGGTAGCATGATTTTAAAAGACAGGATTTCTCACCGGGGGTTTAGACTTGATTTTTCGTACAGAATCGTGGAACTTTACTCTTGAATGACCTTGGGAGTCATGTTCTTGTTGAGTCCTTTGTACCTCTCTATCCAGCTATACAAATGGAAAAAAATAACAGATACATCATTTAAAGCAAGAAACTGAGGATTTTTTTTATAAAACAAGCATTAGCCCTCAAAAGGCTTTATCTTCTGAACATTGATGCATCTCACCATTTCTAGGGAATGAAATGTTTACAAATATATTTGAATGGTAAAGTGGCTGATTGTTTTCTTCCTCAGCTCTGTCTCTCTCTTGACTAAATGAATACAAAATTTTACAATCAATAAACCCCCAAATGGAAATGCTATTTCACCCTAAAATCAATAGATTATCCAGCTCACAGAGGATCATCTCCAAACAGTCTATGATGAAGAGCGTCAACCACATCTGATGGTAAATAAGTCCAAATGGGTAAGGGTTGCCCCAGGCCCTGGCTCTTCCATTTTTGTGTGAATCTCATAATGGCTGAGTGGGTCTCCTCAGGCATTTATCCAGAGACATTCTGTGATGAAAGCTAGAAATACTTGGAACAGCAAGCTAAGGTGCTATGAAAGTCCACTAAGTGCAGCTGAATGTCCAGCAATGGGAAGAATAAAAATGTGGGCATCAGTTAGGTGGAATCTATCATGATATCAAGAGAATACATACAATTCCAATTTATGTAAGGTTCTATGCTTTCCCTCCATTTTCTCATTTTGCAGTACTAGGTTAAATAGATAACTGTGCGTGTGTGTTAAGTTGCTTCAGTCGTGTTTGACGCTGCAACTCTACGTATTGAAGCCTGCCAGGCTCTTCTGTCCATGGGGTTCTCCAGGCAAAAATACTGGAGTGTGTTGCCATGCCCTCCTCCAGGGGATCTTCCCAACCCAGAGATCGAACCCAGGTCCCCTGAATTGCAGGTGGATTCTTTACCATCTGAGCCACCAGGGAAGCCCATGTATCCGGGAGTGGGTAGCCTATTCCTTCTCCAGGGGATTGTCCTGACCTAGGAATCAAAGTGGGGTCTCCTGCATTGCAGGCAGATTCTTTACCAGCTGAGCTATCAAGGAAGCCCAAATATTTAACTAATAGCATTCAATTATACAAAAGTTGAAGCAGTGCTAATGAATAAATTTCACAGTGCAATGCAGAGTTAATATTTGTCTTGGTAAATTCCAGAATTTTAAGTGGCTCTTTTGAAGACAAGGAAAGAAGCAGATGACTATTATGTAATGTAAGGACAAACACGTTTAAAAATTGGTGGCGGTGGTTTAGTCATTAAGTTGTGTCCAATTCTTTCATGACTGCATGGACCATAGCCCACCACACTCCTCTGTCCATGGGATTTCCCAGCAAGAATACTGGAGTGGGTTCCCATTTCCTTCTCTAGGGGAATCTTCTCGACTCAGGGATCGAACCCATATTTCCTGCTTGGTAGGCAGATTCTTTACCACTGAGCCACCAGGGAAGGGTCAGGAAGGCTTTCTAAGGGTCTGCTAAGTTCAGTCTTTCTCATAAAACAAGGCTAAACCTTTCTCGCCCACTGTTGAAGATGCCGTTCTGCTCCTGTCTACCTCAGAATCCCTCACCTCCTAGAGCCCAAGACAGAGACTGGTACATTTGAAAACACATAAATAAGCCAAGGAGTCAACCGATCAGAGAGACAAGAAGCTTAGGGGCAAGCCTTAGGTTTTAGAGACATCTAAAGACTGATAATAAAACAGAAGAAGACCAGGCAGAAAGTCTAACATTAGCCATTTAAAAAATAAAATAAGTAAGTAAAATTCCATTTGACAAATATGTGTATGTGGAGATCAGTATTTTATTCTTTCTGTTTCTTTCCATCTCTTTCTGTATTTGCTTGACAGAAAGGACAGTAAGTTTGGACAATATAATTTCTTTGGTATCTTTTAAAATTATAAGATTGACAGTTTTACTATGATATGTATGGACTTGATCAAAATGGTGGTAATTTAATTTTTATCAAAATCTCAAAGTATTTAAAAGTAAATTATATTAGCATAAGAAAAGCCATTAAATATATTTAAAATGATTGTGTGCAGAATTAAATTTTAAAGAATTATTATCTATAATATCTTCATGAAAGCTTAAAGTAATAACATTCAGTTTCAAGTGAATGCCTATGATGATATGTGCTTGTGTCCAGCTAGGAATTCTTTCTCATCCTTGAATTTGTTGTAACCTCCAAGAAGGCTCTATGACCCTAGCTTGAGCTAGACAATCTCAAGTCTCATTACTTTTAACAAAGCATAATTACAAAATATATTAGTTCCTGCCCTGACTTCTCTTCTAACTACTAGTCAATAGTTTTAATTCCCTAAAGACAGCCTAATCTAGATGGTCTTGCAGATATCTCCGATTTTTATATATTCTCAGTATCAGGCATGATACTAATCAAGATACATGATTTGCAAATAATCTCTCTCATTATGCGTGTTGTCTTTTCACTTTCTTCTTGGTTTCCTTTGAAATGGAAACGTGTTTAATTCCGATGAAGTCCAGTGTACTGATTTATTCTTTTGCCACTTGTGTTTTGGAGCCACAGATAAGAAACCATTACCTTAGGCAAGAAACCACTGCCTAAGGCAAGACACTTCATATTTTACATAACCTGACTCCAAGGGAAGTGCCTTTTCTAAGGCTTCCTCAAGGCACCCACCATGGGTCTTCCAGCCTGCACTTCCGTTGTCTGATCACCTGTCTGTCATCCCCACTGGGCTCCTTGAGAGTGGGCCGTGTCTGTCACTTCTGTGTGTTCAGGGTCCATTGGACACCCGGCAGGAAGGAGCCTCCGAGAGACGCTGGCAACAGGAAGAGCGTGTCGAGGGATCAGAACCTGGGGCACCTGGGACAATGCACCAGGTCCACAAAACAGAGACATTTTGGTCATGCCTAACGAGACCAAGGAGTCAAATGTTCCGTGTTATTCCCACTTCTCTGTTGACATGTTCTTGGAGATGTGTGTTTGGCTTTGTTCTCTTATTACAAATCTGCTGAGGATAAAGAGGAATGGAAACAAGAGTTTAGCGCAGGTTTGTGCTGATGGATTTAGATTCCTGACCCAAGTATTCCCAAGCGGCTTCTTTTTGCTCTGACCCTACAGCCTCTGACGCTTGCTACTAACGATGGAGAGAGGGCTTCCCATGAGCCAGGCACTGTGTGAAATCCTGTGACATGTATGCACTCCTTTAATCCTCAAAACAATATCAAGGATCAGGTTTTGGGTTCAGTTCAGTTCAGTCGCTCAGTCGTGTCCGACTCTTTGCAACCCCATGAATCGCAGCACGCCAGGCCTCCCTGTCCATCACCAACTCCCGGAGTTCACTCAGATGCACGTCCATCGAGTCAGTGATGCCATCCAGCCATCTCATCCTCTGTCGTCCCCTTCTCCTCCTGCCCCCAATCCCTCCCAGCATCAGAGTCTTTTCCAATGAGTCAACTCTTTGCATGAGATGGCCAAAGTACTGGAGTTTCAGCTTTAACATCATTCCTTCCAAAGAAATCCCAGGGCTGATCTCCTTCAGAATGGACTGGTTGGATCTCCTTGCAGTCCAAGGGACTCTCAAGAGTCTTCTCCAACACCACAGTTCAAAAGCATCAATTCTTTGGTGCTCAGCCTTCTTAACAGTCTAGCTCTCACATCCATACATGACCACAGGAAAAACCATAGCCTTGACTAGATGGACCTTAGTCGGCAAAGTAATGTCTCTGCTTTTGAATATGCTATCTAGGTTGGTCATAACTTTTCTTCCAAGGAGTAAGCGTCTTTTAATTTCATGGCTGCAGTCACCATCTGCAGTGATTTTTGAGCCCAAAAAGATAAAGTCTGACACTAGTATCCCTATTTTAAAGAGGTGAAGGGACTTCCCTGGTGGTCCAATGATTATGAATCTGCTTTGCAATGCAGAGGACGCAGGTTTGTTCCTGGGTCAGGGAACTAAGATCCCACATGCTGTGGAGCAACTCAGCCTACACGTCACTACTAGAGAGTCCACGTGCTGCAACAAAAGAACCTCCATGCTTCAAATAAGACCCAACACAGCAAAAAAAAAAAAAAAAAGAGGGGGCAAGTGGGTTATATTTATCACTCAGAGAATGAATAAGTTACACATCCAAGGTCATGCAGCTAGTGAGTGAGATTGCCAGAATTTAGTGCTGAGCAGCTGAGGTCCAGCACCTGGCCTTTTCATGTGCTCTTTGCTCCGTAGGACCAAAATCATCTGCTTTTTGTATTCTTCTTCTGGGCTAAGGTATGTACATGAATAAGTGTGCTTGTGAGTGACATGTCATTGGAAACCTGAGATCAGGTCTGCGGACAAGGCAGGTGGTGTTTGCCTCACCTTCAGAGAATGGGTCTTAAGGGATATGCACTCTGCTAGACAAAAGGTCAAGTTCCTGCTCACAAAGAGAAATAAACAACTCTGTGAGCCAAAGGAGTATATTTTTACTTCTAAAACTACCAACTTGATTTGGATATCGTATTCATGGCCTATTGGACAAGCGAGAACTACCATGATTGTGTGAAAGGATTATCCATCAAGAAGGTGCAGACAACGCCAGACATGGGAGACCACACCCTCCTATTGCTTACTCACACACCTACCAAAACAACCAAAGTATTTGTGTCATAATGATGAGATTTTAGGGACTTTCTCCTTTAAAATAATATTTTTTTATGTGAACTATTTTAAAGTCTTTATTGAATTTATTACAATATTGCTTCTGTTTTAATGTTTTGGGTTTTTTGGACCAAGAGGCATGTGGGATATTAGTTCCCTGACCAGGGATCAAACTCTCACCCTCTGCACTGGAAGATGAAGTTTTAACCACTTGCTCACCAGCAAAGTTTTTTCTTCTTTATTTTCCAATTCTTTAGAACTACGGCTCTTACAATTGTGGCTCTCATGGAAGAAAATAAAATTGGAAATAAAGAAAAAGAAATGTGTCCTCTGTAGAACGGAGTAGCCAGTTTTCATGAGCCATTTTAGGGGACCGACTGAATGTTCTGAAAACCCATGGGCACGACTGCAACTTTCCTTGTAATCATGCAATCTCTGGCTTGTTGGGGATGAAAACAGGTAAATGAAAATCTGTAACATCTCATCATAGAAAAATAAAAGGCATCATCTAAGAAACTTGTGACTGTGCTCCAGAAATATCCCTAACACTTAGACTTTAAAAACAACCAAAACCATCATCATCAACACACCACTGGGTTAGACTTGCGAACACTTCACTGAGCCACGTGCCCGTTGATCTTTCTGTTCCTTCTTCCACCCTAGACGTGTTGGTCCTTCAGCCACGTCGCTGATACATCTTTCTGTCTTTAACAGGCTTCCTCTTTGCCTCGTGGGCCTTTAGTTTCTCCAAGTGTAGGACCATTGTCATTCACACTCTTAAAACTTCAAAACTCACCACAGTTCGTATACTTCCTAAATCTGTGCCTCCAGGCCGGGCCCCTTCCTCTCTGTGCATCTGAGGAGCACACTGAGGTGCCTCACCAGCATCTCAGATTCAAACAAGTCACCCCGGTGCATTCAAATCACCACCCGATGCAGTTGTCAATTGCTCTCCGTGGCTTAGAAAAAAACATCGGGGCGCCTTAGTGTAACACTCAAAGTCCCCACGATTGGATTCTATTCTTATCTCTTTCTCTGTTTCCCAGCAAGATCCATGGACCCAGCACCACTGACCCATGAGACACACTGGGAATGAGACAGAGCTGGAATCCAATACTGACTGTTCCACATACATGCTCTGTGACCTGGGGATGGCTTGGCAGGCCCTCTGAACCTCATATGTCAAATGTGAATGAAAATCATGGTACCCACCTCATAGAGGTGCTGGGATAAGGGCATCGAATAACATGGGGAAGACTTGGCAAAATGCCCAGCACCAAGTAGTATCTATAAATAGCAGCTATTATTATTAATGAGTGTTTAACAGCCCCTCTGTGCATAGCTCTGTTCTAGAACTTTTGCTGGAACATTTCTATTTGGCATCGCTGTCTTTGGTCACAAAGTAGGGGTGGCCTATTTCTCACCTCCATGCCAAACTCAGTCTCCGATTCTTTCTCGGTGGGACTTCGTAAGCGCCTGGGCCGAGGGGTGGGAATTTCCTGCAGCAGCGCACTTTCTGCTTTGGACTAAAAAGTCGAAGAGAAAATTACTGCTACATAACGTCAGTGATGCTATGAAAACCTCAGTCACCATCTCGGGAGGAAATCAATCAGTAAAATAATGCATGTTATGCTTCTTTAAGAGGTAAAAACAATGGTTTAGAAAAAGGACATTTAGGACATTTAGAAAAATTACACTTCTTAAGTGTAATTTTCATCTGTGATCATAGTTAAATGCTGCATTAACCTTAAGAGCATGAAAAACAAATTTAATATTATTCAAATCCATGAAGTTTTGAGCAAATGAATCAAGCTAGACAAGACTGGAAGCAAGGTAATTGGCGCCGAGCAAAATATCCCTGCGGTTTCTCTCACCCTTGCAGCCTGTAATTTCTCCCTCATGCGTTCTCTCATGGAAAATTCTGCAAAGCCTGTTCTGGAAGCTGAAGGGATTGGAGGCAAGCCTAAAACAATACAAGAAAATTACTTTAAAACAACATCTTTTTCTTCCAAAGGGAAGATTAGATTAAAAAATAACAAGAGAATGTCATTTTATTTTGCAAATTTAGAACTTCACATAAACCATCATGAGATAAAGCTGAACAACGCCCCCCATCTTACGTAATAAGGACGTGTCTTGGCTTCTTTAAGACGGACAGTGACAACCTCGGTCCTACCAGGGCTGACACGTGGACTTAACTAAGAATCGAACAAATGGCATTTGATTTTTCAAGGCGCAAGCACACCAGTTCAATTACCATTGGGAAGAAGCTGTTAAATTTATTGATTTGACAATAGGCTCCTTGGATGAATGAATGACTATTGATTGATTTTGGGGTTCAACTTTCAACAGCACTGATAGCTTTGATCAGAGAAAGTTTTTCTACAGGCTCAAGCCATAGCCTTGGGCTATATTGAACAGACAACATTTACTTTGTACATAGTATTAAACCTGTACATAAACTCTTGGTGGCTCAGCAGTAAAGAATCCGTCTGCAATGCAGGAGCCACAGGAGACCTGGGTTCGATCCCTGGGTTGGGAAGATCCCCTGGAGCAGGGCATGGCAACCCACTCCAGTATTCTTGCCTGGAGAATCCCCATAGACAGAGGAGACTGGTAGGCTACACACCGTGGGGTTGCCAAGAGTTGGACATGACTGACGTGACTTAGCACAAACCTATACATAAATATCATGAAATGTCGTTTAGCCATTCTATCCCAGGCTCTGTCATAATGTGTTAACTGACTTCATCTTTTCATCAACTTTATGCCATTCCTGCTAGGAGGGATCACTCACTAGGCATCTTGAAGATGAAGACCCTGGAGTAACTGGCATTGTGGGACTTCCCTGGTGGTTCAGTGGCTAAGACGCCTTGCTCTCAGTGCAGGGAACCTGGGTTTGATCCCTTTTCAGGGAACTGGATCCCACATGCTACAACTGAAAGGTCTCGTGTATTGCAACTAAGAGCCAACACAGCCAAATGAATAAATAAAAATCAATATTAAAAAAATCTTCAAAAAAGTGATGATTGCGTACTCAGGAGGTACAGTGCTTAGGAGTTGATCCTAAATGCTGTACACCATTATGAAAGGGGTAGGAATATAACAAAAGGCTTGGGGAACAGAATGTTACGATATTTAAAGGAGAGGGGGCTCTACTGGGAGGAAGTAGAAGAAAAGATTGCAGGAGTTTGGGGTCAAGTCACGGGTAGCCTCTGATGTCACGTGAAAGAAACTGGAATCTATTTTCTATGCAGTGGGGATGCCCTGAAGGACGTGGAGAGCAGAGGAGGAGAAGCAGCATTTTCTGGAGCTGCTCCTAGGGCTGCAGGGACAGGATGGTTGGGGTGGAGACGGAGAGACCCCAGCTGGGATAATAAAGAGGGAGCCAGTGGGCATGGTTGCAAAGAGGCCACAAGAAGATGACACGGTGGTTCCTAGTGATGATGGAGAGTGAAAGTTGCTCAGTTGTGTCTGGCTTTTTGTGACCCCATGGACTATACAGTCCATGGAATTCTCCAGGCCAGAATACTGGAGTGGGTAGCCTTTCCCTTCTCCAGGAGATCTTCCCAACCCAGGCATCGAACCCATGTCTCCCACATTGCCGGCAGATTCTTTACCAGCTGAGCCACGAGGGAAGCCCGAGGCAAGCACTAATTCCCCCAGCAGCAGCACCGTCTGGGCACTTGGTGGACCGGCAAACGTTCAGGCCTGACCCCAGACAGATCCACTGAATCAGAACCTGTAGGTGGAGCCACCATCTGGGTAATTTTTAAGACAGACTCAAGCCGGAGGACCCCCAGTTTAGAGAAGGCAAAGATGTCTGAGGTTTCGGCTGGGGTAAGTATGGATTTGGGGCTCCTAAGAGAGAAAAAGTGGAGGCATGCCAGCCTGGGGGGTACTGGTGAGGAGGGGGATTGGTTTACTCCTGTAAATCGGAGCTGGGACAAGTCTGAGATGCCGGCAGGATATGGGAACGTGTACTGGTCCTGCATGCTGAGCTCCAGGAAGGGGTCCAGTGCCTGAGATGGAGACCGAGGAAGTGTTTCTACCCTGGGGATGCTGACATTTAAGAAAAACCTTTCCTGAGCAAAAGAGTAGGGAGAGAGGAGTTTTCTGACCCTGTAGCCATCTGCCTGTTAAAGGAAGAAGGCTAACAAGTGAACAAAAAAGAGACAAGGCAAGATGCTTTATTAGCAGGTGGAAGGAACAGTGGGGAGAGAGGAAGCTGCGCTGGGCAGAGCCCACCGTGCTGACCCGTCGCCTCTGCTTGTGAAGAAGAGAGAGCTATTTCTGTAGCTTGGTTGCTCAGTGCCAAGGCCAAGTGTCCTTCTTTTATGTGACAGAAGGATGTAAAATCCTACTTTATCAGGTGCCAACCACCTGCCTGAGGCTTCCTCCATGCCTGGTGGAAGGCCTGAAACAATCACCTTAAAAGATCACAGCCTTACATATGTGGGCTGAGGTTCAAGTTCTTTACAAGAATCTCCTTCTGTACCCTGAGCAGGCCTTTGGTGTGTGTTTGTTTTTTAAGCCAACTTTAAAAATCAAGTCATTGTTTCCCATTTCAAAGACCATCTTCCCGTGGTGGATCACATCAACATGTCAGAGTCCTAGGAATTTCCCCATTTCACATTTGACACATTTTGAATTTATGGATTTGTGTGGTTATTGCACTAATACCTTCTTCCTCCCCCAGGTTCTGCGGTCTCCAGCCACAGAGGGTGGGCACAGGTTAAGTGTCATTAAGTGTGTGTGGACCACCTAGGCGGATAAAGGATTTCTAGACTGGACCCCTGCTCTCTGGCTGATCACCCCTCTCCTTCTGCCCCCAGAAAGAAGCAATGTCTTTGAACAGGAAAAAAAAACTCCTCTTGTTTATTTACTATCCCCCTCTTTTATTTTTAAAAGAGATCTAGTTTTTCAAGTTGACTTAAAATAGCTGCTGCCTACATAGCACTCATGAGAATAATTTTATGAATTATTCTTTAAAAGAGGCAAGATATAATTCATAAAATCGCTCTAATGAACCCATGGGGCTTCCCCGATGGCTCAGTGGCACAGATCCCACCTGCCAGTGCAGGAGATGCAGGTTCGGTCCTCGGGTCAGAGAGACCCCCTGCAGGAGGAGATGGCAGCCCACTCCAGTGCTCTTGCCTGGGAAATCCCATGGACAGAGGAGCCTGGCGGGCTACAGTCCATGGTGCTGCTGCTGCTGCTAAGTCACTTCAGTCGTGTCCGACTCTGTGCGACCCCATAGACGGCAGCCCACCAGGCTCCCTTGTCCCTGGGATTCTCCAGGCAAGAACACTGGAGTGGGTTGCCGTTTCCTTCTCCAATGCGTGAAAGTGAAAAGTCAAAGTGAAGTCGCTCAGTCGTGTCTGACTCTTAGCGACCCCATGGACTGCAGCCTCCCAGGCTCCTCCGTCCATGGGATTTTCCAGGCAAGAGTACTGGAGTGGGGTGCCATTGCCTTCTCCTTACAATCCATGGGGGTTGCAAAAAGAGTTGGCCATGACTTAGCACTAAGCAACAACAAAACAACGAACATGGAGTTCATTAGAATAATTTTATATTATTTAAAAGAGACAAGATATTTTATTTAAAAACCATCTGCTCTGAATAATGAAACTGAAGGGGCTTCTTTAGCAAGTATTAGTTTAAAAAGTCTTGAAAAATGTTGAGGGGGTAAAAAATAGTTCTTTCTCGATTTTCAAAAATAAACTCAGTGTTAGTGAAAGACATTTAGAGGGTATAAAGATCTCTAAATCCGATCTGTACAACTAGGTGGTGAGATGTTATTTTCCCAGCTAGAATGTGACCTGCTTGGCGGCAAGGACTCTGTCGGTGGCTTTTGTACCTGGCACCTTGTAGCACTAAATCAATGAAAAGGAAAACATGGAGGAATATGAAGGTGCGAGAGATGTTAGACGGAAAGAGTGCGATGCATACAATTCTTCGAATTTTGAAAGGTTTGATTTGAGGGTGTGCAAGAGCTTATGGGGACAATGAGAGAATTTCAAGACAGTCCGTTAAAAATATATACATAATGTCCACTGGTGTGAAATATGGATTCTCTGGCCAAGGGATGGTTTTCATCGGGGCAGCAGGGGTTATGTCAATGGATTTGACAACACTTCCCCGGCTGTCCAGCAGACCTGTGGGTCTCAGAGCCTCATCAGTCTCATGTTTGCAAGTGGCTTCCGATCTTCTCTGTGCTGACACCTTCTCCCGTCAGCCACACTCACTGCACTCCACGTCTCTCTCTTTACAGACTTCCTCAAACGATGAACACCGTCCATTTTTCTCTAAACCACCTCCGTGATACTTGACTCCTCGGAAAACACACACCACCTTCTAATAAAAAAGGCATTGCCCTTTGAAATCATTTTCCAATCTTCTCACCTACTGCCCCTGAGTCGATGTGACCTTGTTTCTATGGACAGGCGGGCAGGCTTCTAAGGTCTTCCCTCCACAATCTTGGAAGTGCTCCCAGCGCCCTGATTTTGACTCCCAGCCTCCAGAACAGCGAGAACTCAATGTCTGCGTTTCAAGCCACCCATCTACGATATTTCGTTATAGCAGCATCAGCCAGCAGGTACAGGGACCATCTGTCTGTGCCAGGCCAGCCCCACCAGCTTTGCCGTTTGTCCCTGTGCTCCGGCACCACCGTGGTGACTTCACAGGGCAATGGGGCTTCCAACGGGCCTGAGACTCTGAAAAGTGGTGAAGAACATCATAGATACGCTTTGACCTGACCATCTCGCCTCGGGGTGAGCCTTCCACATTGCCTTGGGCTGAGTGGAAAAGACAACAGAAGCATCTAGAGGGCCAAGCGCTGTGTGGGAGACGCCAGGGTGACCGTCTCAAACAAGCGTCTCAAGTTTCTAAGAAGGGAGACAGTAGGTAAAGCTTCTGAACTTGAAATATTTCTGTGGCAGTTAACCTCTGACAGAGTATGAGTACACATTCTACCCAACCCACTCTTGGGACCTCTGGCTTAGAGAATTTAGTTCAGGCATCAGCTATGAAATCTTTCTCCCAGGGTCCTGGGAGAAATCTCTCACCTGGAGCCTCCCAGGTGGTGCTAGTGGTAAAGGGCCTGCCTGCCAGCACAGGAGACATGAGGGACATGGGTTTGATCCCTGGGTTGGGAAGATCCCCTGGAGGCGGGCATGGCAACCCACATCTGTCCACTCCAACCCTGCCCTGGTGGCTCAGATGGTAAAGAATCTGCCTGCAATGCAGGAGATCCAGGTTTGATCCCTGGGTTGGGAAGATCCCCTGGAGGCAGGCATGACAACCCACTCCAGTATTCTTGCCTGGAGAATCCCACGGACAGAAGAGCCTGGAGGGTTACAGTCCATGGGGCTGCAAAGAGTTAGACTCGCAACTGAGTGACTAGCAACAACAGCAGAAAAGATGAAATGTCTTCTCTAGTGAGATGGAGATGACCAGGATTTTCCCACCCTCATGACCAGCTTTAACAAGCTTCAGAGACTTCCAAGAGCAGAAATGGTAGGTAAAGCTTCTGAAACTGGAAGAGTTTTGTAGGAGAAACAGGTCAGGGTTGGAAGAAGGAGATCAGAAGCTCAGTTTCAGTCGAGTAACATTTGGGTTGTCTCAAAATAATTCATGGACCTAACTAAATCTAAGAGCTAAAAACAGGAAGCTTCCAAAAGAAAATATAGGAGAAAATGTCCATGACCTTGGGTTTGACAAAGAATTTTTAGATACAATCCATACTAGAAAAGAAGTGATAATTTGACTTCACCACGATTAAAAACTTTTGTGTTGGAAAAAAGCTTCCTTGGTGGCTCAGTGGTAAAGAATCTGCCTACCAATGCAGGAGACATGGGTTTAATCCCTGGTCCGGGAAAATCCCACATATTGTGGAGCAAATAAACCTGCGCTCTAGAGCCTCAGTTCAGTTCAGTTCAGTTGCTCAGTCGTGTCCGACTCTTTGCGACCCCATGGACTGCAGAGTGCCAGGCTTCCCTGTCCATCACCAACTCCCTGAGTTTACCCAAAGTCATGTCCACTGAGTCGGTGATGCCATCCAACCATCTCATCCTCTGTTGTCCCCTTCTCCTCCCGCCTTCAATCTTTCCCAACATCAGGGTCTTTTCCAATGAGTCAGCTCTTCGCATGAGGTGGCCGAAGTATCAGAATTTCACCTCCAACATCAGTCCTTCCAATGAACACCCAGGACTGATCTCCTTTAGGATGGGCTGGTTGGATCTTCTTGCTGTCTGTCCATGGGACTCTCAAGAGTCCTCTCCAATACCACAGTTCAAAAGCATCAATTCTTTGGTGCTCAGCTTTCTTTAGAGTCCAACTCTCATATCCATACATGACTATTGGAAAAACCATAGCCTTGACAAGACAGACCTTTGTTGGCAAAGTGATGTCTCTAGAGCCTGGGGACTGCAACTATTGAGCCCTTGAGCCATGACTACCGAAGCTTGTTCACCCTAGAGCCTGTGCTCTGCAGTAAGAGAATGCATTGCAACGAGAAGCCTGCACACAACGAGAGGGTGGCCCCTGCTCAGTGCAACTGCAGAAAAGCCCACGCAGCTAGCAAACCCCAGCACAGCCGAAAGTAAACAAATAAATACGTTTATAAAGCAGAGAGATGAAAAGGTTAGACATTTGCTTGGAGAAAATACCTTCTAACCATAGACCAGATAAAGAACTTGTATCCAGAGAATATAGAGAACTCTTACAGTTCCTCAGTAAGGTGAAGAATCCAATTAATAATGTGTAAAAAATTAAATAGTTTACTAAGATAATATACAAGCAGCTAATAAGCATCTGAAAAATACACCATATCATTAAGCACTAGGGAAATACTAGGTTAAAAGCACAATGAAATATCACTGTACAAGCATTATAAAGAGTACAATGGAAATCACAGGTAAAATCAGTTGTTTTCAGGCAGTGAACAAACAGAAACTCTCACAAACTATTGGTGGGAAAGTGAAATGATACAGCCACTTTGTGAAACAGATTAGCAGTTTCCTATAAAGCTAAATATATACATTCCTCATATGACCTGGTTCATAGAAGCATGACTTATAATGGCCCCAAACTAGAAACAATCCAAATATCCATTACCAGGTGAATGTAAATAAAATGTGTGCACACATATCCAGATGATGGAATAGAATTTGGCAATAAGAAGGAACACAGTGTGGATATATGCTACCACATTTATTATCTTGAAAAACATTATGCTAAGGGAAAGAAGTCAAACACAAAGCACTATTGTATGATTCTGTTCACATGAAATGTCTAGAAAAGGCATATTTACAGGAATATATTTAAAACAAATCAGTGTTTGTCTAGGGCTGGGGTGGCAGTGGCTGCAAATAGGCATCAAGGAACTTTTTGGAGTGATGAAAATGTCCTAAAACTGGATTTTAATGATGGTTACACAGATCTAGACATTTACTAAATGTCATTGAATTGTATACTTACAATGGGTGAATTTTATGATATGCAAGTTATACTTCCACAAGTCTATTAAAATACGAGCTGTCTTATGCAATATGCAACGTGGCTTTGAGTAAGTAGTTCACATTTAGTCTGAAAGAGTCCCAGACTGGAGATAAAAATCGAGGACTGATCAGTTATACCTACAGTATCTAGAAGCTAGAATTGGAAGTCTTGAGATGACAGAGAGAATGAATGCTGATTAAGGAAAGGGGGCTGATCACCCAGCTTAGGGGCTCCCAACTGTTAGAGGCTGGGGTGTAGGAACCCACAAAGAGGTGGGGAGATCCAGCCAGCGAGGGAGAAGGAAGACCCAGGAGAGTGGTGTCCAGGGCTGAGTGCCGAGGAGGGGAAGCGCGAGGTGCGGGGAGTGCGGTTAAGGTCGAGGAAGGTAGATGAAGAGCTGACCCTAGAATTGAGCAAATGTGCAGTTCACAGGGACCTTGACAAGGACAGGGTCGACAGGCAGTGGGGATCTCAGTTAGAGGAGAAAGTTCAAGACTGCAGATAAAATGGGAATAGATGACCCTGGAGAACTTTAGCTATGAAGGAGTTTTTGGGAAAATGCCTTTCTTAATAATTCATGATAAAGATGTGTGCATGCTAAATCCTTTCGGTCATGTCCGACTTTTTGCAGCCCTATGGACTGTAGCCTGCCTGTCTCCCATGTCCATGGGATTCTCCAGGCAAGACTACTGGATGGGGTTGCCATGCCTTCCTCCAGGGGATCTTCCCAATCCAGGGATGGAACCCGCATCTCTTATGTCTCCTGCATTTGCAGGAGGGTTCTTTGCCACACCTGGGGAGCCCAATAATAAAGATGGGTCTGTTTAATATTCTTTGTGCCAAGAGATGGGCAGTCAGGTGTGGCCACATGCAGAAACAGAGGAGAGGTTCAGGTTCTGTAGCAGGGAGCAGGGCGTGCCATGCAGGGCACGTAGAAAGGCAATGAGGTGGTCAGGAGGACAAGACAGAAGAAGGTGAGGGCTTCAACCATGGCTTTTGTGGGATTTCTGAGGGAAAGAGAGGGCAGGGTGGGGTAAGCAGCTTAGGATGGGCCAGTTTGAGCCGTTCTGATGGCTCTGAGGTATGGAGTGGTCCCTTGTTGCCGGGTACCTGACCCTGCGATGATCCAGGCAGAGGACTCTTGCTTCCTAGGATTAGACTGGCCAGACCACAGGGGTAGGGCTCTGGCTTGGTTAGTTAGCATTTCAGGCATGCTCCAGTCTGGGGTCTTTGCTGTCTCTATATTTCTAAACAATTTGCTAGTGTCTCCCCAACCAGAAAGTTTTTTTTTTTCCCCTAAGATGTCAAACATAATATTCAGAAAAAAATGTTATCGTATATAGCATACTATTTATTTTTACTTATATAAATATTTTACTTAGTACTGTAATTCAATCCCCCCAGTACCCTGTGAGGTCGTGAACTCCAGCATGGATGAACTTTTGACATTTCCTACATCAGTGGGCATCCTCTGACTAGAATCTTCTTTCCTTCTCCAGCTGCTGGGCTCCAAGGCAACTCCCAAGAGCAGCTCCTTTGGGAGGTTCTCTTTGTCTTGTACTGAACTTTATAACATTTGTTTCCTGGGTCAGTCTCTCCAGCTCTTGGTGACTTTTAAACCTAAAATAAATGATCTGTTTTTCTTTCATTTGCATCAGATTTCACTGGATTCTGAACTTTATTTGCAATCAATACTGAAAAATTGGCTCGGAAATGATGCTTTAATCAGAGAAACCAACATGAATGAATGGAAAACAGATGTCAGTAATGAAGAAATTTATGTTCATAAGAAACTGCTTAGCATTTGATAGTTCCTCCCTTAAGAGATGGTGCAAGTTGGAATTGCGGCAGTAATGTGTACTTTTTTCCTAAATGTTTATTTGATTTGGAACAAGCGTCCGTTCAGAGCAATGCTATCTTTATTTGGAATGTCACTGACTATGTCGTTGACTATGTATATGTTTGAATAGCAATTAGAAGCCGAAGCTTTCAGTGCGTGGGTTTATACTGCGGTTCATCAGGGAGGTGGCCCCTCTGGGCATGCGCCTGGGGCAGTGGGGGACGCCGGATCATCACGGTTGCTCGTATCTAAGTATCTGAAGACAGTCTGGACTTAACAACACTTGGAGCCCTGTAGCCTGTAGGGATGCTACGGTGTAGAGAAGGTCATAGGTTCAAGGTCAGGAGCTGGAGCAGTAGAATTGAGCAACAGGCCAGACCCATAAGAGGCCTGGGGAGTGAATCATCAAGAGGGAGTCAAAAGTTTGGACCTAGGTGAGCAAGTCCAAGCTATGGTTTTTCCAGTAGTCACGTACGGATGTGAAAGTTGGACCATAAATAAGGCTGAGCGCTGAAGAACCGACGCTTTCGAGCTGTGGTGCTGGAGAAGGCTCTTGAGAGTCCCTTGGACTGCAAGGAGATCCAACCAGTCCATCCTAAAGGAAACCAGTCCTGAATAGTCATTGGAAGGACTGATGCTGAAGCTGAAGCTTCAATACTTTGGCCACCTGAGGCAAAGAGCTGACTCATCCTGATGCTGGGAAAGATTGAGGGCAGGGGAGAAGGGGACAACAGAGGATGAGATGGTTGGATGGCATCACCGACTCAATGGACAGGAGTTTGAACAAACTCTGGGAGATGGTGAAGGACAGGGAAGCCTGGCGTGCTGCAGTCCGTGGGGTCGCAGAGAGTCTGACATGACTGAGCGACTCAACAGCAACATCAGAGCAGGCAGACTTGGTTGGCAGGATGCGGTGGGCTGGTGCTTGTGGTCGTCAGGTGGTAAGTGAACACAGGGAAACCAGAGCAAGGCCATGAATAAATTACAGACAGCACTGTGCTTTCCCTGGGCAACTGTAAACCATTGTCTTTAAAGACCAATCAGAGTTAAGATTTGTGGGTGTAGAATGAGGCTTGTAGTGTGGCAATTATTAACACAAATTCATTTAGTATCAATGCAATAATTTGTGGGAACTATATTCAATATCCTGTGATAAACCGTAATAGAAAATATGAAAAGGAATGTATATATATGTACGATTGAATCACTTTGCTGTACAGCAGAAATTAACATAACATTGTAAATCAATTACACTTCAACAATAGCAATAGCAAAACCAAAAAGAACAGATTTTCCTGATGTCTGTAGACTGGAGTTTCAGTTCTGGCTCTGCCATCTACAGCGGCTGGTTCTCTTTGAACCTGAATTTCCTAAACTATAAAACAATGCCTGATGACGGAGCTGCTCGGAGTAACGTAGTGCATATAAAGACGGTGCCCGCTGCATGATCACCCTCCCCCTCAGAAGAGGGAATTATTTGTGTTGGCTACTTAGCATCAAGTTCTTCTTCCAGCTGGAGAAGGTGACGACGTTGGTGTCAGGCCCTCTGCGGGGCACTTGCTGTGTATCATCTGATTTCATTGTCATGACAGCTGCAAGAAGCCAAGGCTTTTATGATCTCCATTTTATAAACGAGGCTCCTGCAGCTGAGGGAGTCTGGGTTGTTGCTCCAGGTCCCATGACTAAAAGTAGTGACAAGTAGTAGTGAGCCTGATTTCAGTGTCTCTGGGGTCAGGGAATGTTTGTGGACTTGAAATGTTTATTTCTCTCAATCTTGAGCAACATAATGGAGTAAGCATAAGAAAAGAGAATGAGGAATCTTGATGGAAATCTCATCAGAAAGCTTGCTGCCTGGCTTCAGCTTAGTTCAGTTCAGTCGCTCAGTCATGTCCACCTCTTTGCGACCCCATGAATCGCAGCACACCAGGCCTCCCTGTCCATCACCATCTCCCAGAGTTCACTCAGACTCACGTCCACCGAGTCAGTGATGCCATCCAGCCATCTCATCCTCGGTCATCCCCTTCTCCTCCTGCCCCCAATCCCTCCCAGCATCCGAGTCTTTTCCAATGAGTCAACTCTTTGCATGAGGTGGCCAAAGGTGTGCCTGGCTTAGCACACAGTATTAAGTTCTCAGAGTTCAAGGTCATCAGGTTTATCATCTGTTTGTTTGTCTGCTTTCTCTCTCTCTCTCTTTGAGTTCGAGATTTATGATCTATTTGTCGTTCTTTTCTTCTTCCTTTCTTTCCTCTTTTACTCTCAAAGTTCAAGGTTGCCAGATTTATCATTTGTTTGTCTGTCTCTTCCCTCCATCCTTCTGTTCCTCCTCTTTCTCTTTCTCTTTTTCTCTTTCTGGGGGAGAGGAGGATGCTTCAGGTAAACAAGTAAGTGTTTAAGGAAGAAAAATATAATGAAATCATATGAGCTTAAAACAGTTCCACAACTTCCTTAGGATAAACCTTTTTGGAATAGGGAAACCACTGAATCTGAGGTTTTGCCTAGAAAAAAGGTAGGTAAGTAGTGTTTATAAATCAGTCATGAGAAACAGCCTTTTGAACCTTTTATTAGTCCCAGCCCAGGTTGGGGAGGGGTGCCAGAAGGACTCAATATATGAAAATCAATCAATGTAACACACCTCATTCACAGAACAAAGGCCAGAAACCGCGTGATCACCTGAATGGATACAGAAAAAGCATCAGACAAAATCCAACATCGTTTTACGATAAAAACATTCAACAAACTCGGAACAGAAGGAAATTACTTCAACATGGTAAAGGTCATATATGAAGAGCCCACAACTAACATCCTCAGTTGTGAAAACCTGAAAGCACCTCCTCCAAGATGAGGAACAAGGCAAGGAAGCCCCACCTCTCTACTTCTATTCAACACAGTGCTACAAATCCAGACCCGAGCATTTGGCAAGAGCCATAGGCTGTGCCCTCCCAAACTTCGATGTTGAAAACTAATCCCCAGGGTGATGGTATTTGGAGGCAGAGCCTCTGGGAGGTGATTAGGTCATGAGAGGGTAGAGCTTTCATGACTGGGATTAGTGCGCTTATGAAAAATACCCCAGAGAGCTCCCTTGTCCCTTCTACCTTGTGAGAACACAGCAAGAAGACAGCCACATAGGAACCAAAAAGGAGACTCTCCTTACCAGACACCATATCTGCTGGTGCCTTTACCTTGGATTTCTCAGGCTTCGGAACTGTGAGAAATAAATTTCTGCTGCTAATAAGCTCCCCAGTCTAGAGTACTAACAGAGCCAATAGACTAACATAGAATAAGTTACAAAAGGCATCCAGATTGGAGAGGAAGAAGTAAAGTTATCTCTGTGTGCAGATGACACGGTCTTTTTTAAAAAAATTATTATTTATCTTAATTGGAGGATAATGACTTTACAATATTGTGATGGTTTTTGCCATACATCAGCATGAATCTGCCATAGGTATACTGTGTCCTCCTGAACGCTTCTCCCACCTCCCTCCCCACCCTGTCCCTCTAGGATGTCACGAGCACTGGCTTTGGGTTCCCTGCATCATGGATCAAACTCCCACCGGCCATCTACCTTACATACAGTAATGTGTATGTTTCAGTGCTATTCTCTCAAATCATCCCATCCTCTCCTTCCCCCACTGTGTCCAAAAGTCTCTTCTTTACATCTGTGTCTCCTTTGCTGCTCTGCATGTAGGATCATCTGTACTATCTTTCTAGATCCCATATATAAGCATTAATATACGGCCTTTGTCTTTCTCTCTCAGACTTCCTTCGATCCGTATAATAGGCCCTAGGTTCATTGACCTCATTAGAAGTGACTCAAGTGTGTTCCTTTTTATAGGCGAGTAATATTCCACTGTGCACATGTACCACAAATTCCCTATCCATTCCTCTGCTGATGGACATCTAGGTTGCTTCCATGTGCCAGCTATTGCAAATAATACTGCAGTGAACATTGGGGGAATATGTATCTTTTTCAATTCTGGTTTCCTCAGGGTATAAGATGATATGGTCTTTTGTAGAGAAAATCCTAAAGATTACACACACACACACACACACACACACAAGTATGCATGCACAAACTGTGGAAACAAGCAAATTCAGCAAAGTTGTAGCATAGAAAATTCATATGCAAAAATTAGTTGTCTTTCTATACACTAACCATGAAACATCTAAAAAAGGAAACTAAGAAAACGGTTGCATTTATAATAGCATGAAAACAATAAAACACTTAGGAACGGATTTAATCAAAGAGGGAAAACACTTGTACACTGTAAACTGTAAAACACTGCTGAGAGAAATTAAAGATACAAATAAATGGAAAGTCATCTCATATTTGTAAACTGGAAAACTTAATACTATTAAAACATCAATATTACTGAAGGCAATCAATAGATTTAGTGCAATCCCTATCACAATCTCAATGGCATTTTTCTCATTAAAAAAATTCATCCTAAAATTCATATGAAATATTAAGGGACCTTGCAATAGCCAAACCAGTTTTGAAAAAGAAGAGTTGCAGGCTCAGACTTCATGATTTGAAAACATTACAAAACTACAGCAATGACAGCAGTTTAGTACTGGCACAAAGACAGACATATAGACCAATAAAATAGAATAGAGAGCTCAGAAGTAAAACCTTGCAGATATGGCCAAATAATCTTCAACAAGGATGTGAAGCTCACTCATTGGGGAAAAGACAGTATCTTCAACAAATGGTGATGGGAAACTTGCTATCCACATGGAGAAGAATGAAGTTGGCCCTTACCTTATACAATAAACTCAAGATGGATTGAAGTCATAATTGTAAGACCTAAAATTATAAAATTTCTAGAAAAACACAGAGGAAATCTTCTGACATTGAGATTGGTAATGATTTCTTGGATGTGACACCAAAATCACCGGCAACGAAGACTAAAGTAGACAAAGGCTAAAACACTTCAAACTTCTGTGCCTTGGAGGACACAGTCAACAGAGTGAGAAGACGAAGTATGGAGTGGAAGAGAATATTTACAAATCATGTATCTGATCAGGGATTATTGCCCAGGATATGTAAATAACTCCTACAACTCAACAATAATAACAAGAAAGCAAGTAATCTGATCAGAAAATGGGCAAGGGATAGGCCTTTCTGCAGTGATGATAACTGGTCAACAAGCTTGTGAAAAGATGGTCAACATCACTACTCATTAAGTAAGTAAGTAAGTAAGTGTTAGTTGCTCAGTCGTGCCCGACTCTTTGCAACCCCATGGACTGCAGCCTACCAGGCTCTTGTATCCATGAGATTTTCCAGGCAAGGATACTGGGTTGGATTGCCATTTCCTTCTCCAGGGGATCTTCCCAACCCAAGGATCGAACCCGGGTCTCCTGCATTGCAGGCAGATTCTTTACCGACTGAGCTACAACTACTCATTAGAAAAACACAAAGTAAAACCTCAGTGAGATATCATCTCACACCAATGAGGGTGGCTACTATTCAAAACAAACAAACAAAAGGAAAACAACCAGTGTTGGTGAAGATATGGAAAAACGGGAAGCTTTGTGCATTATTGGTGGGCATGTAAAATTTTGGTGTACCTGGTATGGAAAAGAGTAATGATGGTTTCCTCAAAAAATTCAAATTAGAAAAGTCATATTTGTTCTTGCTCGTGTTTAGTCATGTCCAAGTCTTTGTGACCCTATAGACTGTAGCCTCTTTCCATGGGATTCTCCAAGTAAGAATAATGTAGAGGGTTGCCATTTCCTTCTCCAGGGGATCTTCCTGACCCAAGGGTCAAACCCATGTCTCTTGCATTGGCAGGTGGATTATTTGCCACTGAGACACCTGGGAAGCCTAGAAATACCATAGGAACCAGGAATTTCACTTCTTGGTATATATCCAACAAAATTAAAAGTAGGATCTTGAAGAGGTATTCGCATGTTCATTTTGAAAGCAGCATTATTAGCAATAGTCAAGAGGGAGAAGCAACCCAAAAGTTCATGAAAGATAAATGGATAAGCCAAGGGTAGTCTTGGGACATGTGGAATATTATTCAGCCTTAAAAGGGATCCCTGTCGCAGGCTAAAATATGATCCTTGCAGACATGATACCCAGTGAAGTTAGCCAGTCACGGAGACAAACACTGTCTGATTCCACTTACACTGGGCATCTGTGTCTGTGCGTGCTCAGGTGCTTCAGTTGGGTCTGACTCTTTGCGACCCTATGGAATGGAGTACACCAGGCTCCTCTGTCCGTGGGATTCTCCAGGCAAGAATGCTGGAGTAGGGTGCCATTTCCTTCTCTAGGGGATCTTCCCGACCCGGGGATCAAACCCATTTCTCTCGCATCTCCTGCACCGCAAGCAGATTCCTTACCACCAAGCTACCAGGGAAGCCCAAGAGGCATCAAAGGTTGTCAAATTCACTGGAACAGAGAGTAGAATGGTGGTTTCCAGGGTCCCGGGGAGGGAAAGGGGAGCTGCTCTTTAACAGGGATAGCATTTCAATTTTACAAAATGAACTAGTTCTCAAGATCTATTGCACAACAGCATGAATATAGGTAATTCTACTGAACTGTATCTCAAAAAACGATTGAGATGGAAAGTTTTTTTCTTTTAATAATTAAAAATACTCTGGCAAAGACAAGGAAGGAAAAAAAATGTGGCAAAATCTTGTTAATCCTTGGATAAGATACGCTTCACTATACTTTTTACTTCTGTGTAGATTTGAATTTTCATAATGAAAAATAGGGTCCCCGATGGTACGATGTTTAGGATTCTTGGCAGTTGCCTTGGTGACATCAGATTTACTTTGAGAATACCCAAATTCCTTTGATAACCATACATATAAAACCTTAAAAGATGAGCTGAAATGTTGTTAGTACAGGAAATAAGGTCATGTTTCCCGTTGCACTGCGGAAAAAATAAGAAAAGGGGTCTAGTAGAAAACATGCCCTGCATGATGGAAATCCCTTTTGCTAAACAATCGTGTCATTTGCAGAGACATGGGTGGACCTAGAGACTGTCATACAGAGTGAAGCAAGTCAGAAAGAGAAGAACAAATATTGTATATTAACGCACATATGTGGAATCAGAATAATGGTGCAGATAAACCTATTTGCAAAGCAGAAACAGAGACACAAATGTAGAGAAGAATAAATGTATAGACACCAGGAGGTGGTGGGAGGAACAGGGAGATTGGGGTTGACACACATATACTAGTGATGCTATGTATAAAATAGATGGGGCTTCCCTGGTAGCTCAGTGTAAAGAATCTGCCTGCAAGGCAGGAGACGCGGGAGCCATGGGTTCGATTCCTTGGCCAGGAAGATCCCCTGGAGAAGGGCATGGCAACCCACTCCAGTATTCTTACCTGGGAAATCCCATGGACAGAGGAGTCTGGTGGATTACTGACCAAAGGGTCTTAAGGACTTAAGACGTGACTGAAGCAACTTAAAATAGACAACTAATGAGAGCTTACTGTATAGCACAGGCATGCATGCACGCCTAGTCTCTCAGTCGTGTCCCCATGAACTGTAGCCTGCCCAGCTCCTCTGTCCATGGGATTCTCCAGGCAAGGATACTGGAGTGGGCAGCCATGCCCTCCTCCAGGGGAGAGCACAGGGAACTCTACTTAATGCTCTGTGGTCACGTGCCTGGCAAGGGACATTTAAAAAGAGGGGACATATGTGCACGTATGTCTGATTCATTTTGCTGTACCGCAGAAACTAGCACAACATGGTAAAGCAACTATACTCCAATAAAAGTTAATTAAAAAAGAAGAGACACGGTAGCTTTCAGATGCACTGTTTTCTGCACTCATTTTTGTGTTTCAGAGCTCTCCGTCTGGAGCCCTCGGTCCCCAGGACCGCCCCTCCCCACGGAGATTCCTGCACGTCGTGTACGGCTTCTGATGTATGCCTGTCTCAGGCAGTCTCCTTGGGATCCTCACTCCTTGAACACATCTGCCTCTCACTCTGACCTGCACTGACACAGTGAATGAGACCTGATCTGCTCTCTTGACCACTGACCGACTTCCTGCTGGTCTTGACCTCTGGTTTCTGATGGATGCCTGTCCACTTGGGCTGCTCATCCACCCAGCGCCCCCAGCTCATTTGGGGTTTCCTCTACATCTCACTCACCAGTGCTGCCGAATCGGCATCAGCCTCCAGCTCTGCCCTGAGTGGCCGGCTGGTCACAACCTTTCTCAGGCAGGCACACCTTAGCATTGGCTCGTCCCTTCCCTCTTCAAATCATAAATAGTGGTTTTTATTTTTTTCTTTTGGACTAATGCATAGATTGTCTCTTATCTCTCTCTACTACACTACCGCATTTGTGGTTAGAGGTAGAATTCTCGCCTCCCTCGAGGGAGACCCGGGTTTGATTCCCGGCCAGTGCACCAGATGCTGGTTGGGTTTGTCTTGGGCCTCCCTTGTGGCTCAGCTGGTGAAGAATCCTGCATTGTGGGAGACCTGGGTTCAATCTGTCAGTCGGGAAGATTCCCTGGAGAAAGGAAAGGCTACCCACTCCAGTATTCTGGTCTATAGAATTCCATGGACTGTATATTCCATGGGGTCACAAAGAGTTGGACATGACCGAGTGACTTTTGGTTTCACTTTTCACTATACTACTAGGTCTGTGCAAGGTCGTGTCTAATACTCTGAGACCCCATGGACTGTAGCCCATCGGGCTCCTCTGTCCATGGAATTTTCCAGGCAAGGATACTGGAGTGGCTTGCCATTTCCTTCTCCAGGGGATCTTCCCAACCCGGGATCAAACCCACATCTCTGTGTCTCTTGCCTTGGCAGTCAGACTGTCTACCATTAGTGCCACATGGGAAGCCCTTATCTCCCTCTGAGCCCCCTTAGTTGCTGTGTATTAATCTCGTTAGAATACTGCCGCTGACAAGCGCTCAGCTGTATCTGACTCTTTGAGACCCATGGACTGTAGCCCCCCAGGCTCCTCTGTCCATGGGACTTTTCCATGCAAGAATACTGGAATGGGTTGCCATTTCAATCTCCAATTTAGAATACTAATGCATATTATTTAAACATTTAAAACAGCACACACTATTTAAAATGTTTGCACATCCTCTTGATTTGATCCTCACTATCAACCCCATGGTGACACCGAAGCGTTATCTCTCCCATTTTAGAAAGAAGGAAAGAATTCACATTTCATATAGGCTTTATTCCTGGACACATTCTGACATTTTTTCCCCCCTTGAGCTTAAAACAAGTAATTAAATATTCCATAGTTGTGCTATGGACTGAACTGTCCCCACAACATTTATAAGTTGAAGCCCTGACCCTCAGTGTGATGGTATGTGGGGACAGGACCTCTAAGAAGGTCATATGGTGGGGCCCTAATGCAAAAGGGTTAGTGACCTTCTAGGAGGAGTCGCCAGAGGGAATACACAGGAGATGGCAGTCACCTACAAGACAGGCCTCACTGGACACGGACCCCGTGGGCACCTTGATCGTGGACTTCCAGCCTCCAGAATTTGTGAGAAAATAAAATAAAAGTTAGGTTTTTTTTGAACCATCCAGTCTATGGTATAGTATATTCGGGCAGCCTGAGCACACTAAGATAAACTGTGATCTTCAGTAATGAGCAATTCCGTGCATTTAGGAACAGAAGCAGCTGCGTGGGCTCAAGCATGGTTCTGCTTTAGTCATTTGTACCAGTCCTATTGCATTATTGCTCTCGGATGGGAACCACATTTTTCTTAGGGTTGGACTTCAGATGAGCTTGCTTCCAAAAGCAATAGGTACTTTACTCCCAGCTTAGCCTTTGACTGTGTGGATCACAATAAACTGTGGAAAATTCTGAAAGAGATGGGAATACCAGACCACCTGACCTGCCTCTTGAGAATCTGTATGCAGGTCAGGAAGCAACAGTTAGAACTGGACATGGAACAACAGACTGGTTTCAAACAGGAAAAGGAGTATGTCAAGGCTGTATGTTGTCACCCTGCTTATTTAACTTCTATGCAGAGTACATCATGAGAAACGCTGGACTGGAAGAAACACAAACTGGAATCAAGATTGCCGGGAGAAATATCAATAACCTCAGATATGCAGATGACACCACCCTTAAGGCAGAAAGTGAAGAGGAACTAAAAAGCCTCTTGATGAAAGTGAAAGAGGAGAGTGAAAAAGTTGGCTTAAAGCTCAACATTCAGAAAATGAAGATCATGGCATCTGATCCCATCACTTCATGGGAAATGGATGGGGAAACAGTGGAAACAGTGTCAGACTTTATTTTGGGGGGCTCCAAAATCACTGCAGATGGTGATTGCAGCCATGAAATTAAGACACTTACTTCTTGGAAGAAAAGTTATGACCAACCTAGATAGCATATTCAAAAGCAGAGACATTACTTTGCCGACTAAGGCCCATCTAGTCAAGGCTATGGTTTTTCCAGTAGTCATGTATGGATATGAGAGTTGGACTGTGAAGAAGACTGAGCGCCGAAGAATTGATGCTTTTGAAGTGTGGTGTTGGAAAGGCTCTTGAGAGTCCCTTGGACTGCAAGGAGATCCAACCAGTCCATTCTGAAGGAGATCAGCCCTGGGATTTCTCTGGAAGGAATGATGCTAAAGCTGAAACTCCAGTACTTTGGCCACCTCATGTGAAGAGTTGACTCATTGGAAAAGACTCTGATGCTGGGAGGGATTGGGAGCAGGAGGAGAAGGGGACAACAGAGGATGAGACGGCTGGATGGCATCACTGACTTGATGGACGTGAGTCTGAGTGAACTCCGGGAGTTGGTGATGGACAGGGAGGCCTTGCATGCTGCGATTCATGGGGTCGCAAAGAGTCAGACACGACTGAGCGACTGAACTGAACTGAACTAGTTACAGGGAAATAGGGTAACAACTGATTAATCATTATGTAACAGTTAAGAAGTGTAACACACTTCCTTCTCTGGTCTAGTCCATTGTTCGAAAAAAGGAACAAGGACCTCCCTGGTGGTGCAGCGGCTAAGATTCCCCAATGCAGGGAGCCGAGTTCAATCGCTGGTCAGGGAACTTGATCCCACATGCCACAGCTAGAGATCCTACATGCTGCAACAAAGATCTAAGATCCCACGTGTCACAATTAAGACCTGAAGCAGTCAAATAATTAATAGATTTTTTTTAAAGCAACAAGTGAGGGGTAATAATTTTCCCTACAATGAGCAAATAATGAATGATGGTCACTGTGATGAGGAAGAATAATCCAGTGGTAAAATACAGGCCACGGTTTCTGGAGGGGAAATTGAGTGTGTATGGGTTGTAGGAGGGGTTGGGGGAGGGATAAGAGAAGGGATCCTCAAAGGACAAGGTCTCCGAGAGCCTCAGAGACATCCTCAGATTTTCCAACATCTGATTCCAGTCCCATCATTGACAAATATGCCTTGCTATTTCACCTGCCTTTGAATTTCTACCTATCTGATTATTTGCACCATGTCTGTTTCACTGAGTGCTTCCAAAATTCTGTAGCTATATAACCATGTCCTGTGGTTGTGTCCTGTCTTGCAGACAGATGCTAACCTAGAAATTTACTCTCAGAACAGGGATGAAGTGTTGTGGAGGGTGGTGGACACGTACCAGAAAAAAAAAAACAACCAGTTCCCACGCCAAGTGCCCGTGTTGCTCTGTGCCCATCACAGGAGGCAGCAGATAAATACTGAATGAACTGAACGCAGAGATACTTACTCCGGGGGCCCCGTCGGCTCGTCATGCCCAGGAGGCGAGTGTCTGAGCCCTCTTGCACCGGCTCCTGTTGGTCGTCCACAGGGGAGTTTTCCAACACCATTTCCTCGCGGCCGGCAGCCGGCAGCTGTGGGCAGAGGGTCAAGGTTGTGGCTCCCAGAGCTTTGGTTGACTCAGATCCTGTCTCGGGACGAGGTGGGTCACTTAGCAAAGGGATAGGCCTCGATCCTATTCAGATCTGGATAATCCTGGTCTCTGTCACCTGGGTCTCTGTGGTCATCACCCTCTCACCCCACAGGAAACAGTGGTGATCCTTTCTCTAAGAGGTTTCTTGTTGGAGAGAGTGACCCAGGCATCCTAAAATAAAATGAGTATTTTCACTTTTTCTAGGTACAATGTGTAGCGCTCTGTAAAAATCTGGAGGAAAGGGAACTAGAAAAATCAGTATCAGACTGCTTGATCCCAGCTCTAACTCATTTGGTGAGAGAGTAAGCTTGGTTGTGTCTGACTTTTTGCGACCCCATGGACTGCAGCCCGCCAGACCCTTCTTCCTCTGTCCATGGGGTTCTCCAGGCAAGAACACTGGAGTGGGTTGCCATTTCCTACTCCAGGGGATCTTCCTGACCAGGGACTGAAACTGCTTCTGCTGCATTGGTAGGCGGGTACTGTACTACTGAACCACCAGGGAAACCCATTTGAAAGAAGCAGTCAAGATGTCCTGGGTTAAGCTAAGGCAAAACCAGCCTCTGACTCCTCCCCCAGACTCTTAGAGGAGGGTGGGCAGGTGAGCAGAAGCAGCAGTAGAGGCCAAAGGCTGGCCTCTGAACCCCAATGTACAGTGGGACTCTAGGTGACTTAGTGAACTGCCTACCTTCCTTCCTCTCTGTAAACGAAAGGAAATAAAAGGCCCATTCACTGAGATGCTGCTACCTATCAGGCACTTGGTAAACCACAGACATTCTGACTTAAATAAATGTCCTGGGGTAGACCTGAGACTTCTGATATATATATTAAAAAATCCCCTAGTGATTCTGAAGGGCCACTGGGGTTAGAAACCGTCCCCCAGGTTTCTCACAAAGCCTGGAAGACTGCACGTGGTCTGTGATCAGGGCTCCTGTGCAGTGGAGGAATGAGACATGTCTCTGGAAGGCGCACACCTTCTCTCCATCCCCATGCCTTCCTCCGGCTCAGTAGCTGCACATCCACCCTGTTCAGCCCTGCTCACTGTGCCTGTGGCCTTGAACTGGGGACTTGAGCTCTTTGCTTCTGCACTTGCTCGTCTGCTGCCTCCTTGGGGCTTCCCTGGCCCCCGGCTGGCCCTGCAGGAAGGGTTAAAGCTCCCTGAGTGGCCAGGGGACCAGCCCCCTGGCCGGGTACCATTTCCGCCCCCCCCCCCCGCCCCACCCCCCCGCTACCCCCACTGGCCCGCTCCATCCACCAGCAGAGAAGGAGGCGCCATGGCCCAGTTTATCCCAGTGGGATGGTGCTGGATGAGGCAGGGAGCTGAAAACGGGGTCTCTCTCCAGACTTCAGCTCTCCTGTTGCCCTCCCCACCTCCTTGGCCCCCCTTCCAGGCAGCCCCGTCATGTGACTGCTGGCTCAAAATGGCGTTTCCTCCTGCTCCCTCCTCCCTTGCTGGCATCTGGATTTTCCCAAGCAAACCGCCCCTCCACGAGATCTTTCCTGCCTCCCTCCGCAGGGGACAACTCCTTGGCGAGGGCATCTATTTACCTTGAGAAGGTGGACCTTACTCCAGGATGCTTCAACCCAGGGAGGGCAGTTTCTGAGGGAGAGCAGGGCCAGGGGCGGGACCACCAGCCAGCATTCTGCCAGGAGAAGGGGGCTGGCCTCTTGTTTAGACAGAGGCGGAATTTGGGCTTGGAGTTGGAGAAAGTGGGAGGTCCCAGGATTTGCTATCCTGCACTGCCATCTACTGCACATCTTAGTTTATGGCCTTTGATGATGTCGACTTAAAAAAAAAAAGAAAGAAAAAAAAGATGCACAATATGGGAGCTGCGAGTTAAGTTTTATTTGGGCCAAAATGAGGACTGCAGCCTGGGAGACAGCACCTCTGATAGCTCTGAGAACCTGCTCCAAAGAGGGAGAGGGGGAAAGACGGTATATTAGTGGTTTTGGTAAAGGGTAGGTACATGCAATCGAGCATGTATTTTTTTTTGTAGAAAGTTTCTGCTGGTCTCGTGAAGCTTCTGCTAGTCACGAGAAACAGTCATCACCATGAAGGAGTTGAGTGTTTTTCTAGATACGAGGAGATATAAGAAGTGGGCTCGTAAAATCAGCTCCTGAGAACATCTGACTGTCTAAAGACCGATGCTGCCAGTTTCCCAGAGCACAGAGCGCCTCATGTCTGCTCTCCACCCTGAACTCCTCTAGGGGATGTTGGAGGTCAGTGGCTTCAGCAGCACGTGCTTTAATCCTGGTAGAGGCAGATGGCAAGCAGCCATGGCAAGAGCTGATTTGTGGTTGACAATGACGGGGGTACTGAAGGGCCTCTTTCTAGCATTTCCAAACTTCTCTCCAGGAATGGGAAAAACCTTACGGGAAAGATGTTCCAAACACTGCTTCATGGTGAGGGTCATCCATGAGGCCCACACGGGGTCCTTCACCTGGACCACCCACCCGCATCCCTATCTCCTCCAGGGAATCCCAAGTGCTGGTACCCATGGGAGGCCGCGCAGCCCCTCTGGGTGCAGTGGGCTCTTAACTGACAGCCCCGTAGGCAGACGCGGGCTTCTGCCATCCCTACCTGCTTCTTTCTCTTTTGTCTTGGAACCTTCGAGGGCTTCTTCTGTCTTTCCTCTTCTGCATCCTCATGGTCGTCAATGAACTCCTTTGTGAAAATGCAAATGGAGGTGTGGTCACTTGGTGTGTATGTGTAAATCAGGAAAAAATGGTAAGAAAGGAAGAGGGGTGGAATTCTTAGGTGTTCCAATGGCCGCCTTGGCCTGGACCCCACACCCCCTAATGCTGAACGTGGGTGAAGGGGCAGTTGACAGAGCTGCACAGCCACCATCTGCTTTGCTCCAAAGAGACACATTCTTGAAAAGTTGTATCCAAATGGGAAGATGGTCAATGAGACAGTGTTGGAGATTCCATGGCCTCAGGTGCCCATTCAGGCCTGGGGCATTAACTGGGTGCTTACTGTGTTCCAGGGGGCTTTCCTTGTGGCTCAGATGGTAAAAGAATCCACCTGCAATGTGGGAGACCTGGGTTCGATCCCTGGGTTGGGAAGATGCCCTGGAAAAGGGAGAGGCCACCCACTCCTTTATTCTGGCCTGGAGAATTCCATGGACTGTATAGTCCATGGGGTCCCAAAGAGTCAGTCACGACTGAGCGACTTTTTACTTTCACTGTGTTTCAGGCCTTGTGAGCACAAGAGGTGCCTGGTGACTTCCTTCAAAAGTCATAATGTCATAAAGGCCACCAGCAAGTGGATCTGCCAGGACCGATGTTCTGACCCAGATGGAGGCCCCTAGCCCAAGAAGACAGAATCACCCTAAGGGTTTCCAGGGTTGGGCTTCTCTGCTCCCAGCCTTACAAGCAGGTAGAGGTTAATGAGGATATGTGTGAAATCACCATGGATGTTTGGACTTAACGGGAATTTTTGCAGGTCTTTTTGAAAAGGGAGAAATCCTGTAACAATGCCAATTTGGCTTCTTTTTCCACATGATACTTTCTAAATTTGTAGTCAAAAGTTTTAAAAAACTGAAGCTTCTCTAGTTTCCAGCTTTAAAGTTTTCCAGTCCGGCTTTTTCAAACCAGAGCACAAGCACCTCTGGGTGTAAAAGAGGTTGCAAGATGAATCTAGAACCTCTCCTGCGACACCAGATTTATTTGACATTTTCCTGAAATTGGGAAATTTCGGTACTTCTACTGGAATGTGTAACACAAAGCATGGATTTGAATCATGTAAGGTTTCAAAGAAATGGCATGCAGTTTGCTGGGCTGGGCTCTAACCACACATCAGTGTGCTTGGCCTCAGGTTAGAGGAGACCTGAGCCTTAATTGCAGAGGGAACTGAGGTCCCAGCCAGGGAAGGGGCACGGCCTTTGTCTCCAGGACCTGATCCAACTGCCATCCACTGGGCACAAGTCCCACCCTCTTTCAAGCCTTCTTCTTCAGGGTCTACCAGGAATTCACCAACTTGGATTATAAGACATTAATGTTGAGTGTGCAACTGTGGCTCTTAATTCAAGTCAAAGTTCTTATTAACTTAGAACGGACTTGCAAGAAATCTTCATAATTTTTCTTTTTTTTTGGCTTTCCAGTCAAGTTTTGATCCTCCAGCAATGGAAAGCTGTGCAGTAGGCTCTCAAATTAGACTGAATGTGAATTCCAAGAGGACTCGGGGTTCCGTTCAGTGTTGTAGCTCCAGGGACCAGAGGCCCAATCCATCTTTGTTGCATGAATGAATGAACACAGGTAGATGGAGGTAAGTTGTTAGTACTTATCTTGCTTAAAGTGAGTCTTCCTGGTCTGATCTGGATTCCTTCAGGCTTGTGAAAACAGCACATTGTCCCATTTCTGCCTCTGTGGTCTCAAGTCACTGAGCTCTGGAGCCAAGAGAGAAGCAAAGATGGAGAGGAATACTTTCTTTTCTGTTTGGTGGTCTATAATCTCCAAACTGGAGCTGGCCTTCCTCCTCTGCTCCACATGGTGTTTAATGATGTTTTGCACAAAAAGAGTTAGAAATTGCAGGACTCTGTGGGGATTTTATTAGCGGTCATAATCTATAACTGCTGCCCTCATGTTGAATTTCGTTAGAGACCAGGTGCTTCAGCAGAACTGGGCCCCGTTGTAGGTGGTGACTCAGAACTGCTGTCTGTTGGAATTCACGAGATGGCAACAAAGCATGCTGTCACTCATGGACTGCAGCCCGTCAGGCTCCTCTGTCCATGAGAGTCTCCAGGCAAGAACACTGGAGTGGGTTGCCAGGCCCTCCTCCAGGGGATCTTCCGGACCCAGGGATCGAACCCGCATCTCCTGTGTCTGCTGCATTCCTAGTGGATTCTTTACCTCTGAGCCGTTGCGGAAGCCCTGCACTTGCAGTACGTGTGCAATCAGTGCTTGTTGCTGGCCTAACTTCCGTTCACCAACACGTGCGACACCCATGTGCATGCACACACTCACACATCCGTCAGGTGCCTCTAAGCCGCCGCTCACCTCTGTAATTATTTTCACTTTTTCTTCCTTGGACTTCATTTTCTCCGTGGTGGCTCCTCCCTGACAGGCAAAGAACAAAGAAGAAGTCAGGCCCTTTGAACTCAGCCAAACATCTTTCTTCTTACTATTGACAACTCTAAAGCTAAGCTTGATGGCTAGGGAAGTGTTTGAGCTGATTCCATCCCCAAGGAATACATTCTTAGGCCCCAGGCCTGATAGACATGAACCCCAGAGGAGAAGGAAGGAGGCTGGACCCCCCATCCCCATGAGCTTGGCAAGGAACCTGGCTTTCCTGTGCAGGAGGCGGGACTCAGGAGAGGGTTCTGCCCTTAGTGTCTGATGATCCTGGTGGAAATCTAGCTCCAGAAGGATTATTTCATAGCCTCTCCTCTCCCTTCCATGGTGGATTAGACGGTAAAGAATCTGCCTGCAAGGCAGGAACCCTGGGTTCCATCCCTGGGTTGGGAAGATCCTTTCGAGAAGGGAACAGCTACTCACTCCAGTACTCTTGCCTGGAGAATCCCATGGACACAGAAGCTTGGCAGGCTACAATCCATGGGGTCACAAGGAGTCAGACACGCCTGAGTGGCTTTCACTTTCTTCTTTTAAATGTCCACCGTCCTGTCCCTCCTCACTCTCTGCTCTTGGCCTTGGTTCTCATTTCAAGGGCAAAGAGGTGAGGCCAGAGAGGCCCCCTCCCCTCCGCTGTCCCACCCCACTGAGTCATGGCATCCCCTCTGCTTCCACTAGCTCCTGTGGCCTGTCCTGTTCCCATCTGGGCCCAGGTCTCTGCCTGGGTCCTGCTTCTGCCCTCTCCCCATCCAGGACCTTGATTCAGACAGTCTCCCCCCTTTCACCTGCATAATCCATTCTTCCTGCTTTTTGGGTTCATTCCCATCTGTGTACAAAGGCTGTTTCCTTAAAAAAAGCTCTCTCTGGGTTTCATGTCTCTTTCCACCCATCACTCAATTATTCAGCCCTCTACAAGGAACTCCTCAGACCCTCTCTTTCCAGATCAGTGTTTTGAGCCCAACACTTCCCGACGGTGCTCTTGCCAGCATCTCTGAGTGTTGCAGAAACCAGTCCTCGAGAAACCAAGCACCACACTCAGAGAGTTGGAGAACTCAGGTTTATTACGCCGATGGGCCCAGAGGAGTTAACACTCCAAGCTCTGAGCCCTGAACAAAGGGGTTACAGAGCTTTTATAGACAGACTACAGTGGGCAACACCAGCTGTTAATAGGCTGGTTTAAACTAAGAGATTTCACGTGCGCGCGGGAACAGCAGTCAAGACGGGGAGAGGGGTGCTTGACATTTCCACTTGATTAAACAGGTTTGCAGGGGCCGGGCAGCTGCAAAGAGCAGGACAAGCGTGAGTGAGATAAGCTCCAGTTCCTAGTGTTGTGAGTCCCCACTTTCTGAGACTACGTGACCTACGTGCTCTGGACTTTGCGAGGAGCAAGCTGAGTTACAGAGGCAGAAGGAGCAGGAGGTTATGTAAAACTTTAGCTTTTCCTCTTCATGAGGACCTCAGCATCGCCATGTCTCACGTTCAGTTCTCAACCCTCAGCTTAGCTGCCCCATCAGAGGCGGTGAGTAAAGAAAGTGACCCGTTGCCTTCTTTTTCTTGCAAGACCTTCTTTTCTCGGCTTCTCAGGCACACTCTTTCCCAGTTCTCCTGCCCGTTGCTTCTCCTGCTCAATCTGCCGGTCTGGTGAGCACCACACGTAACACTATCTGGGGAAGAGCCTCCCTCAACTCACTCCCTCGGTGAGCTTGTCTTCCCTCTCGACTTTAACTACTGTCTGCCTACTGACACTCCCCACATTTAGACCAAGGTCCACACATCTCCCCAGAACTCCAGACTCAAGTGTGCACACGCTCGACAGACACCTTCCTCTGTGTGTGTGCTCAGTCACTGAGTCGTGTCCAACTCTTTGTGACCCTGCCAGGCTCCTCTGTTCCTGAAATGTTCCAGGCAAGAATACTGGATTGGGTTGCCATTTCCCTCTCTAGGGGATATCCCTGAGCCAGGGATCGAACCCATGTCTCTTGTGTTGGCAGGTGGATTCTTTACCACTCTACTACCTGAGAAGACAGTCTCTTGGCTTAACATGCCTCAAACAAGCTCCTTGTCATCACCCTGAATCTGTATGTCCTGCAGCCTTCCTTGCTATAATGCACAGTTCAGTTCAATCACTCAGTTGTGTCCGACTCTCTGCGACCCCATGGACTGCAACACACCAGGCCTCCCTGTCCATCACCAACTCCCTGAGTTTACCCAAATTCATGTCCATTGAGTCAGTGATGCCTTCCAACCATCTCATCCTCTATTGTCCCCTTCTTCTCCTGCATTCAATCTTTCCCAGCATCAGGGTCTTTTCAAATGAGTCAACTCTTCGCATCAGGTGGCCAAAGTATTGGAGTTTCAGCTTCAATATCAGTCCTTCCAATGAACATTCAGGACAGATTTCCTTTAGGATGGATTTATTGGATCTCCTTGCAGTCCAAGAACTCTCAAGAGTCTTTTCCAGCACCACAGTTCAAAAGCATCAATTCTTTGGCACTCAGCTTTCTTTATAGCTCAACTCTCACATCCATTCATGACTACTGGAAAAACAATAGCCTTGACTAGATGGACCTTTGTTGACAAAGTAACGTCTCTGCTTTTTAATATGCTGTCTAGGTTGGTCATAACTTTTCTTCCAAGGAATAAGTGTCTTTTTATTTCATGGCTGCAACCACCATCTGCAGTGATTTTGGAGCCCGCAAAAATAAGATCTGCCACTGTTTCTGTTTCTTCATCTATTCGCCATGAAGTGACAGGACCAGTTGCCATGATCTTAGTTTTCTGAATGTTGAGCTTTAAGCCAAATTTTTCACTCTCCTCTTTCACTTTCATCAGGAGGCTCTTTAATTCTTCACTTTCTGCCATAAGGGTGGTGTACATGCTATAACGCACGGAACTCCATCTGTTCCCCCACCAGGCCAGAAACTTTGTGACTCTCACACGACGCATCACGTCCAGTCCATCAGAAGCCTTACCTGCTTCACCTTCCCTGGCCCGGTTGTCTCTCAGGGCCTTTTTGTAAGAGTCTCCTGACTTCAGCTTCCCTTGTGGCTCAGCTGGTAAAGAATCTGCCTGCAATGTGGGAGACCTGGGTTTGATCCCTGGGCTGGGCAGATGCCCTGGAGAAGGGAAAGGCTACCCACTCCAGTATTCTTGACTGGAGAATTCCATGGACTACGGTCCATGGGGTCACAAAGAGTCAGAAATGACTGAGCGACCTTATTCTGACTTCTCTGTTTCCAGCTTCACTTACCTACAATCCACTCTCTGTATTGAAGCCAAAGTGAATTGTTCAGTGTGTAAGTGAGGTCATGTCATTCCTTTGCTCAAAATTCTCCAGTGACCTGTCTCTCTTAACAGAGTTAAGCTCAAAATCCCTCAATGGCCTACACGGCCTTGTAAGATCTGCACTTGAGTCTTCTTGGCTCCGAGCCTTTGCACTGGCTCTGTTTAGAACTCACTTTCCCAAGCATTTTCAGACTCTCTCTTTCATTTTCCTCAAGGCTCTGCTCACATTTCATTTTATCAGAGACATCCTCCCTGAATGCTTACCATAACCACCCCCTCCCCCCACCCCCTTGAAGCTCCCCAACCACCTTATAGAGATTTCTTTTTCCATGGTATTTATCACCAGTTGACATATATATTTATTTGTTACCATCTGCCCTTTCTCATTAGAACACAAGTTCTCATTAGAACACAAGGAGGGCAGGAATCTTTGCTCATTGTTTAGCCCTAGAGCCTAGGACTATTGTACTCAGTAGACATGATAACTGTTTGTTGAATGAATGGCTAAATCAGTCTTTGCTGGCCATATCTTCCTTGACCACATTCTGGAGCCCTTCGGCGTGTCGTTGTTATCCTTGAGCTGCTGAGAAGATTAAAGGAGAGAACACAGGAGAAACGGCAGGGCTGACATATTATAAGCCCTTCTTAATAGCTGTGGAATTGGAAACTCAACTGGCCTTGGTCACGTAAGCAGCTCATCTGAAGCACTCAAGCTTTCTTTGACCCTAACGAGGAGTTAGAATGTTCAAAGGAAATAAAACATCTGAAATTCTATTGTCTCCTGTCCAGACCTTCTCACAGGCTACAAAAAAATGGAGGAAGGGAAATGCCACAAGCAGCTAAGAAAAATAAAAGGGTAAGGAGGTAATCTGGGGAGAACCAGAGGGCAGACAGTCAACATAAAACGCTACAGAACATGGGAACCCTCTGAAGCGCAACTCTGGTAATTACGAAGTGGGAAAAAGAGAACTGCAATATTTTAGTGGCTAAAAAAAGATCCTCCATAAATTGAAAATGTTGCATATGAAAGAAATAGAAGCAGAACATGAAAAATGTGATGGGGTTGATTTTTTTTTCCTTCTCGTGTATTCCTGATCATTACCTTTGAATGAGTTTCCAAGGAAGTCAAATGACATCAAAATTTATCTTGTTATGAACACTGTTGCTGAGAAAACAAATCAATACTCCCTAACGTTAATATGCAGCTTGTCATCATCATGCGTATTGAGCGTGTGTCATTAATAATATATTCCTCCTGCAACATCAAAATGAGAGCTGTGGTTCAGTGTAGCCTTATTTGTGCTCTCTCTAGATGTACCTTACCACTGGGGCTCACAGGAACACTTCCAGCCAGCAGTAAAGGCCTCTGTGCACAGGAGGCGATGAGGGATCCTCTGAGGTTAAACTCGGACAGGCTGCACGATTTGCCATTATAGTTATTAAACGTGTGTTCAGATGCTGCAGCCCTCCTCCATGGCCCCCTGCCTCTCTGTTTCAACGCTCACCCTTGTTTTGTGATGTCAGTAACTGTCTCTCTTAGTCCAGCATTCTGGAAATATTTACAACTGAAAGCACAGAGCACTTCCCCCTTGTGAGAGGACTTTGGCTACTTTAGGTCACTGATTTATTTAGTTTAACTCAATGTGGGAAACCAAAGATATTTTCCAAGGAACGTACTGACACCTTCACCCAAACAATTGGACTTTCTCCGAGGGCCATCAAGTCATCAGAGTCCTACCCAGAGCGTCTTGTGGTAGATTCTATAGGATGCAGGGGAAAAGGACTGAGAGTATACGAAAAGGGTGGCGTTGTATGCGAGGCATTTCAACCTTGGCCGCTTAAAAGATAACATAATAGGTTCGATCTTCTAATATCTCCATGATAAAAAGAAAGAAAGAAAGATAATATAATATATGCACCCTACTCTTGAACACTTAAGACATGGTTTTATAGAAAGAGTGAGGACTTTGTAAACAATTGTATGGGCCTGGGTTCAAATTCCAGCTCTATTTCTCAGTTATGTGATATGATAAATAGAGCTGCTTTTGTGATTTGAGAGCAATGCCTTCAGCCCTCTGAGATACATTTCTGTATCTTTAAACTTGTGATTATAATTCCTACCTCGATAAGTGATTGTTTTATTAGGGTTAAATGATAGAATCTCCATGGCCCAGGGCTTCCCTGATAGCTCGGCTGGTAAAGAAGCCGCCTGCAATGAAGGAGACCTTGGTTCAGTTCGGGGGTCAGGAAGATCCTCTCTAGAAGGGAAAGGCTACCCATTCCAGAATTCTTGGGCTTCCCTTGTGACTCAGCTGGTAAAGAATCTGTCTGCAATGTGGGAGACCTGGGTTTGATCCCTGGGTTGGGAAGATCCCCTGGAGAAGGGAAAGGCTACCCATTCCAGTATTCTGACCTGGAGAATTCCATGGACTGTATAGTCTGTGGGGTCGCAAAGTGTTGGACATGACTGAGCAACTTTCACTTTCTTTCAAATGATAGACTATATGTAGTAAATTGCCCATCATGGACCAGGCTCTCAATATTGAAAAGTGTTATATTTAAGAAAAGGTGATCCTAGAGGGGGGAAAGTAGAAGAAAGTTATAGGGAGGGTAAAAAAAAAAAAGGAGCGGGGGAATGGAATCATAAGAAAGACCTTGCTGCTGCTGCTGCTGCTAAGTTACTTCAGTCGTGTCTGACTCTGTGCGACCCCATAGACGGCAGCCCACCAGGCTCCCCCGTCCCTGGGATTCTCCAGGCAAGAACAGTGGAGTGGGTTGCCATTTCCTTCTCCAATGCATGAAAGTGAAAAGTGAAAGTGAAGTCGCTCAGTCCTGTCCGACTCAGCGACCCCATGGACTGCGGCCCACCAGGCTCCTCCGTCCATGGGATTTTCCAGGCAAGGGTGCTGGAGTGGGTTGCCATTGCCTTCTCCGAAGAAAGACCTTAGGTGACATCAAATCTCCCACGAACACTTTCGGTTCTCAATTTTGAGTCACTGGACTGAATAACGCTTCTCACCCATACCTCAGCTGGGCCCAGGGCAGTTTCCTTTCTGTTTCCGTTTAGGGTGTTTCTGAAACCTTCCTCTGTCTTCAAGCCCATGAACCTTTTCTACCCATGGACAGCACTTAGCTTTTTCTGTCTTATCTTGTTAAAGCCTGGACCTCTGGGCAGGTCCAAACACACCCTGTTTGATTTCTTTACCTAATTCTCCAAGTTCTTTCAGTCACTGTTTCCTAGAGTAAAAGGTGAGTGGCAAGCAGCTTTATAGAATCATTTTATCAGCTCAATATAGTGAATACGGTCTTCAAAGAGTACATATGAACACCGCATCTGGGCTGTGGGATGTGATATACGCCCACTGCATTCACTGGATGAGCCAAGTGCTCCCAGGCCCTCCGTGGGGGTCATCCCTCTGTGCTTTGAGCACTCAAAGTGAAGTCGCTCAGTCGTGTCCGACCCTTTGTTGATCCCATGAACTGTAGTCTACCAGGCTTCTCTGTCCATGGGATTTTCCAGGCAAGAGTACTGGAGTGGGTTGCCATTGCCTTCTCCAGGGGATCTTCCTAACCCAGGGATCGAACTCGGGTCTTCTGCATTGCAGGCAGACGCTTTCCCCTCTGAGCCACTAGGGAAGCCCTTGAGCACTCAACTGCTGCTGCTGCTAAGTCGCGTCAGTCGTGTCCGACTCTGTGCGGCCCCATAGATGGCAGCCCACCAGGCTCCCCCGTCCCTGGGATTCTCCAGGCAAGAACACTGGAGTGGGTTGCCATTGCCTTCTCCAATGCATGCAAGTGAAAAGTGAAAGTGAAGTCGCTCAGTCGTGTCCGACTCTTAGGGACCCCATGGACTGCAGCCTACCAGGCTCCTCCATCCATGGGATTTTCCAGGCAAGAGTACTCGCTGTGCTGTTATCTGTTTATAGGTCTGTCTCTCCAGCAAACTCTGAGCTCCTGACCTGGTCTGGCTCCCTTTTGCACACTCTAAACTTTAGCACCTTGGTGAAGCCTGGTGCCGCGGTGCTGTTCAGGGCATGCTTGGTTGGATGACTCCTTAAATAAGCTTGAGGAGATCCATTCGCCAGAGATTTCTTTCTGGTGCTGAATTTACTTGCAGAAAAGATTACATGAACATCCAGTAACATCCATGGATTTCCCCTTTATTAGCCTTTTATTAGCCTTTCAGAGCCCCTCTTTGCAACAAAGGAAAGGATCAGCTTAATTCGCAGCTGATAGAATTCTTTGTCTCTTGGCGAGAGCAGTCAGCCTTCGTCTGTAGCAGCCCTTCCTCTGTCTAATGCTGAGGAAAGTGAAGCATGCAGTAACTAGTACTTTGCCCCTTGAACCACTGGCACGAAAAGACTCAGAAATGCAGCCTGCAACCAGTGTTTCCGGGAGACAGGAATGCAACAGGATGGCGAGCACGTCCCAGGAAGGAAGTAGAGGGAGATTTTAGAAGGCATTCTCCCCCAGGGGGCTGTCATGAGCTGGACTTACATTTCCTGCAAGCTAGGTACCAGGCAGTAGCTCTAATCCAAGCAGCCCGAGTCACGCTCTATGTTTTCATTTCAGAAAGTAAAGCGTAAATATAACGACAAGGACTCCTACATTTACAATTCATTAAATTGGCTCAGGGTATCCCGGGGAGATCTGAGCTCCAGGCCTGCGCTAGCAGGACCTCACTGCTCCAGCCCTGCTCCCAGGAAAAACTGATTTACCTTAAGGAACTTTTCAGGGCACTTTGCAGATTCTGCTTTCTGGGTTGAAAGTGGAGCGAGACGGCTCTCCCTGACGATGCTTCTGAAAAATTCCGGAGGGCAAAGGCTGAGTGTTGGGGCGGCTCCTGGGCTGCTCCCTGGGAAGCTGCAGCCACGTCTCAGCAAAAACACCCGCTTAGCAACCCTTAGCAACCCGTTCCTAAGGAAGGTCACTCCACAGCTTTTTTTTTTCTTTTAAAGTGACAGGTTACTTCTAGCAGAGAAGCACACACCCAGGGGGAGCAGAAGTGCACAGCTTACAGAGGAAGCGCACAGAGAATGAGCCTGGGGCGCTGGGCAGACAGGAAGCCAAGTTTTCAGAGCAGCCCCCTCCCTCACATTATCGCTCACTGGGCACTTCTGATCAATGGCAGGCAGGCAATGCTCAGAGATGGGTGGCTTAGAATCAGGAAAGGTCCTCGTTACAGGGTGAGGATGTCCGACTTATCTGCCTCGCATGCTCCCTGAGGTTGCTGTGGACTGTTCTCTGGTTAAACAGGGAAAATTGAATGCGCGTGATGACTCTGCTTATTCTCTGAATCACCCTGAACTTATTGAAAGAGGAGATCACTGGTAAAGCTCAAAAAGCAAAGGAAATGGGAAAAGAGGCAAAGCCAATGACTGAGGACTGGAATGAACAGACCAAAGAAAGCCACAGGCCAAGGATCCTAGGACGTGTGTATGTGTGTACCTGGGTCCTTCTGTGTGGGTCCCTGTCTGTGTATCTGTGTCTGTGTGGGTTTGTGTGTGTCTCTGGGTCTGTCTCTGTGTGTATATATCTGTGTGTGTATTTCTGTGCGGGCATCTCTGTATATGTATGTGGGTGCATCTGTGTGTCTGTCTCTGTATCTGTGTACGTGTGTCTGTCTGTCTAGGTGTTCGTGTACATGTGTGTGTCTGGGTGTATGTATCTGTATGTGTGTTTGAGTCTCTGTATGTATATGTGTGTGTATCTGTGTGTGTGTGCCTCTGTGTGTGTGTCTGAGTCTGTGTCTATGTGTTTGGGTATATGACTGCATTTATGTGTGCCTGCATATATGTATCTGTGTGTGTGTGTTTATGTGTGTGTGGGTGTGTGGGGGGAGGGGTGGGGTGGGTCAGCTAGGCACCAGAATGAGCACATGAGCTGGTCTGCTCAGCCAGCATTTCAGAGAGGCCCAGGGTTTTGCCCTGCAGTGTGCTGGGCTGAATTGTGTCCCCCGGAAAGATATGTTCAAGTCTTAATCCCCAGGACCTCAGACTGTGACCTTGTTTGGAAACAAGGTCTTTACAGAGGTAATCAGTTTAAAGTAAGGTCATTAAGCTGGGCCCTAATCAAGTAGGGGGCTTCCCTGGTGGCTCAGCTGGTAAAGAATCCGCCTGCAGTACGGGAGACCTGGGTTGGATTCCTGGGTTGGGAAGATCCACTGGAGAAGGGATAGGATACCCACACCAGTATTCTTGGACTTTCCTGTGGCTTAGCTGGTAAAGAATCCGCTTGCAATGCAGGAGACCTGGGTTCTATCCCTGGGTTGGGAAGATCCTCTGGAGAAGGGAAATCCATTTCAGGATTCTGGCCTGGAGAATTCCATGGACTGTATAGTCCCACCTTCACTGGCATCAAACTGGAAAACACGGGACATTATTTTCTGGAGGAACTGAATGGTCACAAATAACAGGTCCCAGGCACAGGCATTTCTGGCTCCTTCAATGAAATAAGCAGCATTTTGCCTTTACAGAAAGGTAATAGAGAGAAACTGAGAGGGTCACAGGTTAAGAAATGCTTGCAGTTATATATGGCAATGATGACCCTGTATGCAGGACAGCAAAAAAGATACAGATGTGTATAGCGGACTTTTGGACTCAGAGGGAGAGGGAGAGGGTGAGATGATTTGGGAGAATGGCATTGAAACATGTATAATGTCATGTAAGAATCGAATTGCCAGTCTATGTCCGATGCAGGATACGGCACGCTTGGGGCTGGTACACGGGGATGACCCAGAGAGATGTTGTGGGGAGGGGGTTTGGAGGGGGGATCATGTTTGGGAACGCATGTACACCCGTGGTGGATTCATGTCAATGTATGGCAAAACCAATACAGAATTGTAAAGTAAAATAAAATTAAAAAAAGAAATGCTTGCAGTTATATAGAAAGAGAGTCAAGAAAGCAAAAAAGTACAATATGTCAAAGAAGTAATGCAAAGAAGACTCTCAGAATTGAAAGAAGTCTTTCAATTGAAAGGGGCTGTGACCCAGCGCTAGGCTGGGACACCAGGAGAAAACTGCTCTGTCTTAGCTCATCAGCTCTGCATGTGGCAGGAGAAATATTCTCCAGGGAGTTCATAACCCAGGCCTGCACCAGGTTGCTGAATTGCCTTATTTATGCTACCTACGTCATTTAGGAACTCCCCAGGGGACCCATTTTAAAAATGGGCTCAGGCTACTGTATCCCTGTTGGGTACCCAAGGGCAGATACAAAACTTTTCTGAAGAGACACACCCTCAAGTAGTCCATTCAGAGTTGCTGCAGATAAACCTGATCCATGCTGCAGTCCATGGGGTCTCAAAGAGTCGAACATGACTGGGTGATGACGAAGAAACCTTCGAAAGGTGAACTCACAGTCCAAAATTAGACACACAGAAGGAAACACTCAGGAGTCTGCCGACAGTCAGAGGGTGCAACAGATAGCCAAGAACTTCTGATGATACAGTGGTCATATGGAGAATCAGAAAAAAACAAGGACCATTAAAGAACTTAAAAGGAGGCTTTGAAACTATGAAAGAAGAGGGCAATACTGTCAAAAAGATCAGGGAAAGGTGAAAAAGAGCCAGCTAGAGCTTTTAGAAGTGAATAATAAAGTTGTGAATTTTTAAAAATTATTGGGATATAGTTGATTTGCAATGCTGTATATGTATGTCATATATATATGAATATATATATATATTAATTTTTTAATTTAAAGCAAAGGATGGGTTAACATATGGATGAGAGAGCTGGACAGAAAATGAGTGATGTAAAAGATAGATTTAAAAATTCAAAGTTGGCAGAGAGATGGAAACTAGGAAAAGTTTGGATGAAAGACATGGAGGAGAAATTGATGAGATCGACCATGTCCAGTACAGTTCAAGAGCAGAGAAGAGAGAGACTCTGGACACTGGATCTTAGAGCTGAGGGATCTTGGTCAAATTCCTTAACTTCTTAAGATTTCAGTGTCCTCATTTGTAAATTGAGGTTAATAATAGTACTTACTCCAGAGGGTCACGATAAGCTTTATTGAGTTAATATTTGTCAAGCACACAGTAAATGCTGTTGTTGTTTTGTTGGTAAGTCACATCCAACTCTTTTGTGACCCCATGGACTGTAGACCACCAGGCTCATCTATCCATGGGATTTCCCAGGCAAGAAAACTGGACTGGGTTGCCATTTCTTTCTCCAGGGGATCTTCCAGACCCAGATCCATGGCTCAAACCTGCATCTCCTATGTCTCTTGCATTGGCAGGCAGATTGTTTACCCCTGAGCCACCTGGAAAAGCCCAGTAAATGCTGTAAAGTTTATTAAATTGAAAGAAAAACGTGGATGCTGTTTTACCTTAGGCTGCTTTAACAGAGTACCATAGCCCCGGTGGCTTAAACCACAGAGATTTATTTTCTCACAGGTCTGGAGGCTGGAGTTCAAGATCAAGTTGCCAATGGTTTGGTGTTAGGTGAGGACTCTCTTCCTGACTTGCAGACAACCATCTTCTTGCTGTGTTCTCACATGGCCTTTCCTGGTGCCTGAAGAAGAGAGAGAGAGAGAAAGAGAGAGAGAGAGAGAGAACTCTATCTTCTTCTTCATGTAAAGCCACCTTCCCTCATAGCTCAGCTGGTAAAGAATCTACCTGCAATGCGGGAGACCTGGGTTCGATCCCTTGGGAAGATCCCCTGGAGAAGGGAAAGGCTACCCACTCCACTATTCTGGTCTGGAGAATTCCATGTGCTGATCTGAAATAACAGATCTGAAGCAACAGTTAGCACTGGACATGGAACAACAGACTGGTTACAAATCAGGAAAGGAGTACATCAAGGCTGTATACTGTCACCCTGCTTATTTAACTTATATGCAGAGTACATCACTCAGAATGCCAGGCTGGATGAAGCACAGGCTGGAATCAAGATTGCCTAGAGAAGTTATCAATAACCTCAGATATGCAGATAACACCACACTTATGGCAGAAAGTGAAGAAGAACTAAAGAGCCTCTTGATGAAAGTGAAAGAGGAGAGTGAAAAAGTTGGCTTAAAACTCGACATTCAGAAAAGTAAGGTCATGGCATCTGGTCCCATCACTTCATGGCAAATAGATGGGGAAACAGTGGAAATAGTGGCAGACTTTATTTTTTGGGGCTTCAGATGCTGATTGCAGCTATGAAATTAAAAGATGCCTACTCCTTGGAAGAAAAGTTATGACCAACCCAGACAGCATATTCAAAAGCAGAGACATTGCTTTGCCAACAAAGGTCCATCTAATCAAGGCTATGGTTTTTCCAGTAGTCATGTATGGATGTGAGAGTTGGACTGTGAAGAAAGCTGAGTGCCGAAGAATTGATGCTTTTGAACTGTGGTGTTGGAGAAGACTCTTGAAAGTCCCTTGGACTGCAAGGAGATCCAACCAGTCCATCCTAAAGGAGATCAGTCCTGAATATTCACTGGTAAGATTGATGCTGAGGCTGAAACTCCTGTACTTTGGCCACCTGATGCAAAGAACTGACTCATTGGAAAAGACTCCGATGCCAGCAAAGATTGAAGGCAGGAAGAGAAGGGGATAACAGAGGATGAGATGGTTGGATGGCATCTTTGACTCAATGGATATGAGTTTAAGTAAACTCCGGGAGTTGGTGATAGAGAGTGAGGCCTGGCGTGCTTCTTTCCATGGGGTCGCAAAAAGTTGGACACGACTGAGTGACTGAAATGAACTGAACTGAACTGATCTGAAATAAAGCCACGAGTTCTATATAATTAGGGTCCCACCCTTAAGACTTCATTTAATCTTAATTACCTCCTAAAATCTCTATCTCTGAATATAGTCACATTGAGGATTAGCTGAGAACAGAATAATTTGGGGGACATAGGAGATGCTTTTATAAAAGACCATCTACTTGAAGTGGTCAGCTGTTGTAACAGGATTTGTTCACTACATTTGTGCTCACTACCTATGATTACGAGCTCCCTTTTCTTTTAAATGTTTGCTTATTTGGCTGCATTGGGTCTTAGTTCTGGCACCTGAGCTCTTATAGTTGCAGCATGAAGGATCCAGTTCCCTGACCAGAGATCAAACCCAAGCCCGGTGCACTGGGGGCGTGGAACCTTAGCCACTGGACCACCAGGGAAACCCTCCCTTATCTTTTAGTATTTACTTAAACTAAAACAGTTCATAAGAATTATCCATCTCCTATTACATTCTAAAATCATTAAAAAGCATTGTTTAAAAATGACATTTCTTGCAAAAATTCTTATACAAGCAAAATAGATGAATCTAGCAGACTTGTTTTAAATTCAAATGCAAAAATCTAATTTTTTTGGTTAAGTGTTCCTATCTGACTGAAGAGTTTTTAATCATGAATGAGTGTTGGGTCACAGAATTGTTTGTCCTGGATCTTTTGAGGTAATCATATATGACATGTTTCCTCTCTTAATGTTGTTATTGCAATGACAATGTCAAACTTTCCTTTCATTCTTATGATGCACTAAACTTGGTAAAGATGTTTTAAAAATTAATTGTTGGGATTTTGTTACTAATATTTAGATTTTTGGGGGCCTTAATGTTCATTACTGAATTTGGCCTATTATTTATCCTGTATTTTCCTTGAGAATAAAGGATATTCTAATATTAAAAAGGAAGACAGATATGATCTCTTTCTCTCTCTCCCTGTCTTTCTCTGTCTCTCTGTTTCTGTCTCTCTCTTTATCACACACACACATTCATTATCTGTTTTATGAACTTGTCCATAAAACTGTTCATATCTGGTGAGACATTTTTGTTATGAATATATATATATATGACATTAAGTTTGCTATTTTAGCCATTTTTAAGTGTATAAATAAGTGGCATCAGTTGCATTCACAATGTTGCACAACCATCGTCACTATCTAAGACTTCATTACCCCAAACAGAAACTCTGTACTCCTTAGTAGCATTCACATATATGTAAAATAGATAGCTAGTGGGAAGCTGCGGTATCACACAGGGCGCTCAGCTCAGTGCTCTGTGATGCTTACAGGGGTGCCACGGGGTGGGTGGAAGGAAGGCTCAAGGGGGACAGGATGTATGTGGACATACAGCTGATCCACGTTGTGTGCAGCAGAAACTAAGGCCATATTGTAAAGCAATTATCCTCCAATTTAAACAAAGAATTTGTAGTCAAATAATTAATATATTTAAATAATTAACATATTAATTATATTATTTGACTACAAATTCTTTTTATTTAAAGGAAACAAAGCTTATTTTGGACCAGCCAAACTAACAAAAGACTATAGTGCATACACAACAAAAAGAAACTCTTTACTTTTTAAACAGTAAATCCCCATTTCTCCCTCCCCCCTGCCCCGGGCAGCCTGTAATCTATTTTCTGTCTTATGAACTCGCTTATTCTAGATATCTGGCATGAGTGAAATCACAGCGTGTGTCCCTTTGTGTCTGGCTTTCCTTTCAGCATAAGGCTTCCGAGTTTCATCCACGTTGCAGCACTCATCAGCACATCGTTCCTTTTGAGGGCTGAATGATATTCCACACTTTGCTTATCTGTTTATCTGCTGATGATCGCTTGGTTGTCTCTACCTTTTGGCTAGTGTCAATAATGCTGCAGTAAATAGTCACATGCAAGAATCTGTTTGAAGCCCCATTTTCAACGCTTTTGGGTATATATACCTAGCAGTGGATTGTTGGGTGGCATCATAATCCTGTCTTACTTTTTGTGGAACTGCCAAACTGTTTCCCATAGCAGCTGAGCCATTTTACATTTCCAGTCTTAGTCTTTGAGTCACCGTAGTTAAGGCTCCAGACATGCTCCTGAACAAGTCTTTGGATGATTCCAGGCCCTAAACATTGACTCACCTCCCAGGGGTCAAGTTTTCTCAGCTGAGGCCCCAGATATTGTGGGGGAGAGATCAGTCAACCAGTTCTGCTTTGTTCAAATTCCTGTTTCATGGAATCCATGTGCATAATAAAATTACTCTTTTAAGTCACTGCATTTTTGGGCTCATTTGTTATGCATCAATAATAACCATAGCAGTCATATCTTTAAATAAATAGATGAATGAATGCATTGATGAATGAAATGTACTCATTAATTTTTTACATGGGACTCTGAGACACATAATTTCTACATGTATACCTAAAAGAAACTAGAAAAATGTACTCATTGCCTTCAAGGATAATATCACTAAAGCATGATGCATTAGAAACCCTTTTGGGAGATTAGAACACTAGAATAAACATGGAAAAATTATAGTACCTGAGATGAAAGTATTATGCTGTATAGGAAAGCACACAGATAAAAGCTGCAATGGTGCATTAAGTCAATAAATGGCTAAAGTCTGCCGTGTACACCTGGGCATGTGGAACACAATTTCAACTTCAGACGAATGTGTCATTCTTACTCGGGTCTTGGAGTTCTAAAATATTTTTGTTTGTAGCTGATTTATTCTCCATGAAAGAAAAATGTTTCACAAGGGGAAATACATCACTAAAATAAGGCTCAACCTGGAAGCTGAAGAATCACCTTTGAATCATAAATTTTATAAAACTGCATTCTTCAACATTTGATTTATATTTTCCAATTTACTGAATTATATACATCTCTCCTTGAAATATAACTCGGACTCCAGTAAATTTGAACCTGTTGTTTCTATAACAAATGGAGAGAAACATTTACTGACTCAGATATGTTGGTTGTGTGGCCTATTTTTATTTTATAGATATTAAAGCATTTAATTTTGTTCCTCTGGGGCCATGATTTCTAACCTTTGTTGAACTGCAACACTTTTTTTTTCTCTCATTTGTTTCATTTCACAATATTCCCACTTCCTAAGAGAGCTGTCTGAGCTATTGAGAATAAAATGTTGTAAGATTCATTTTATTTAGACTCATGTCATAATTTGAAATGACTGGAGAGGCTCTTACATAGAGAAATTAGTGCTCTAGTCTGGATATTTTTCTCTTTGAAAATGTTGCACGCTCGGGTGCTAAGTTGCTTCACTTGTGTCTGACTCTTTGTGACCCTATGAACTGTAGCCCTGGCAGGCTCCTCTGTGCAAGAGATTTTCCAAGCAAGAATTCTGGAGTGGGTTGCCATGCCCTCCTCCAGGGGATCTTCCCAACCCAGGGATGGAAACCAGGTCTCTTGGGTCTCCTGAGTTGGCAGGTGGTTTCTTTACCATTGGGGCTTCCCTTGTGGCTCGGCTGGTAAAGAATCCGCCTGTAATGTGGGAGACTTGGGTTCCATCCCTGGGTTGGGAAGATCCCCTGGAGGAGGGAAAGGCTGCCCACTGCAGTATTCTGGCCTGGAGAATCCCTGGACTGTATAGACCGTGAGGTCTCAAAGAGCTGGATACGACTTTTGCTTTACTTCCCTTCTTCACCGCTAGAGCCACTTGGGAAGCCTCGAAAAGGTTGCTTTCCTACAATTTTTACATTCTCTTCTCTAGCTACTTCCCTTAAGTGCATCTCACTGGTCTTACCTATGTCATCAGCTTAGGGTACAAATGTCACGACAGTCTCACTTTCTCTTCTTAAATTTTATTTATTTACCTGGCGGGGTCTTCGCTGCTGCGCATAGGCTTTCCTCTAGTTGCGTGAAGCGGGAGCTACTCTTTGTTGCAGCGCGGGGGCTTCTCATTGAGGCGGCTTCTCTTGTTGCGAGCACATCGTTTATGTTCCGGCTTTTGTAAATAGTGCTGCAAGGAACACTCGGGTGCGTATGTCTTTTAGAACTGTGGTTTTCTCAGGGTACATGCCCAGTAGTGGTGTTGCTGGGTCATTTGGTAGATTTATTCCTAGTTTTTAAAGGAATCTCTATACTGTTCTCCATAATGGTTGTATCAGTTTACATTCCCACCAACAGGGTAGGAAGGGAACCTTTCCTCCAGTCCTCTCAGAATTTATTGCTTGTAGATCTTTTGATGATGCTCGTTCTGGGTGGTGTGAGCTGATACCACATTGTAGTTTTGATTTGCATTTCTCTCATTATTAATGATGTTGAGGATCTTTTCATGTATTTATTGGCCCTCTGTATCCCTTCTTTGGAGAAATATCTGTTTGGGTCTTCTATCAGAGAGGTTTAAGTGCTGTCAAAATTTAGCAAGAAGGTCACCGTCTAAGTCTCTTTTTTCCCTAGGATATTTTGCAGATTTATTCACTGATGTCAAGGAGGCAAGGGGCACTTGGAAAGGGCAGCATCCATCATGTCACAGAAAATCCTGTGATGTCCCCTTTTCCCAGGGCAATGGGTGTCCCCTTGTCTTTTGTTGCATAATCAAGAAGAGGTGCTCAAATGGCCCTTCATGGAAACAAGGTCTTATCCAAGAAAAGTTGCTGGGATTACTAGATAGAAGAGCGGCTGACAATATCTCTTGATAAAAATACTATATTCGGTTTCACTCTGCACTCTGTTCCATCTATCATTTTCTCATGCCCTGTGGTGCCACGAATGGTACTGCACTTCCTTCAAATTCCCCAAATACTAAAGATACTCAGGAAACAGAGGGAGTTTACTGGACTCAATTTAGGAATAACTACTCTATTGATTCCAGGTCAAGAATTTTCTTGTCTCTGCAGCCACAGTTCCCTGTGGAGGCAGGAATACTTTCTCTCCTGATGCAGGGGATTCGGTAGAGAATGTGAGTCCTCATATTGGTACAGATGATATATGGATATAGAGAGTGCCCAGGAGCATCTATGGGCTTCCCAGGTGGTAATAGTGGTAAAGAACCCTCCTGCCGATGCGGGAAATGTAGGAGACAGAGGTTCAGTCCCTGGGTTGGGAAGATCCCCTGGAGGAGGGCATGGCAACCCACTCCAGTATTCCTGCCTGGGGAATCCCGTGGACAGGGGAGACTGGCGATCTACAGTCCATAGCGTCCCAAAGAGTCAGGCATGACAGAAGCGACTTAGCAAGCACACCCGCAGGAGCGTCTATGTTCGCGTCTTGATTTCGGCCAAATTGGAGAGCTGTATTTCCAACATCCTTAGTTGGTCCGTTATATCCTTGGATGGGTCAGGATATAAATATCACCTTCTAGGACTTGCCTCTGATTTGAATAACTGTTGATGTTTTTGGAAATGCATGGCTGATACCAAAAAACTGTCTAGTGAATAGATTTCTGGAGTAAAAGCCCTCTGTAAATAGGAAGCTGCTGGTGCTCTCACAAGGTGAGAGGTGGAATTTGAGGGAAAGGGAAAAGGGACTCTTGTCATCATAGACTGTTCTGCTCTCTTGGGCTGGGACTCTGAGGGGCTTTGACACACTTGAGGAATTTCCTGGGGGCGGTAGGAAGTTTAGACACAGCCATATGCTGCCAAACGAGGGCAAGATAGGAAAGCAATCCTACAGGAGTCTGGCCAGCCTCTGGAGGGTGGCCCGTAGGTCGCAGGTGCCACCATGTATAGTTGCTATCTTTTAAAAACACTGTTATGATTCCTGTCTGTTTTCCCTGAGACTTCGGTAAAATCTTGGAATGATTCCCACATGGCCTCATCTGGGCTCTGGGAAATTTAAAGAAAGGGTTTATACCCATGCTTGGGGTGGAAGAGTAAGGAGATGAAGAATAATTTCAGAAGCAAGTATGATGGTATTGGTAGAGTTTGCTAGATCTTCAAAAACAAAATGAATTCTAAGAATGATGGTTGGGGGAAAGAAACACCAGTTTTGTCCCTGACCATCTGAAGATTCTCTCTCTTTGCCACCAACCTAGGTTATTTTATCAAGGGATGTTGAGGTTTATTCATAAATTCTCGCAAGCTTCAAGGCTGTGTCCTAATTCACATCTCCACTAACCCTGGGGAAACCTCTGTCTTCAGTATCAAGGCTGCCTTCTTTCTTTATTCTCCCAGGGCTTACTGCTAGCATAGTGGCTGGGACATCCTTTAGTCTTTCCCAGTGGGTTCTCATTACTAAGGGAAATTCCCAGCACATAGTAAACACTCAATAAATATATATTGAATGATTGAAGGAATGAACCAACATATGAAGGACGATTTTTATTGGGTCATTATTTGAGGGTGAAAACATTTGCCTGCACATCTGAAAAATACTATCTCATCTTGAATCAGCTGTCTTGATTCAGGCAGTCAGAAAGGTTGCTTCTGTGAAATTTAGAAAGGCCATCCTCAGTAGCAGGGGGCTCTAGGGAAAGCGGTTGGGATGGTGGCTTTTAGTGTAAGACTGAACTGCTGGTCTCAAACTCTGGATCTGCCACTTGCTAATTGGAGAACCAGGCAAGCGACTTTTGGCTTTGGTTGATGTATAATTTCAAATTAAAACCTAACTGTCCATCTATCTACATTTATTAAATATATGCCATGTGACAAGTATGATGAAAAGTACTAGAGATTTAAGGATAATTTAAAAAAAATTTAATTTCTAGCTGTTTACCACCTAGAAGGGGGTTGAACTATCTAACCACTTTTATCCAATTAGATTTGTGGCGAGTCATAGAAGGGTTGCCTGAAATTAGAGTTTGTTGTTGTTCTATTTGTTTAATTTATTTTTTTATTTTTTATTTTTAAATTTTACTTTATTTTACTTTACAATACTGTCTTGGTTTTGCCATACATTGACATGAATCCACCATGGGTGTACATGAGTTCCCAATCCTGAACCCCTCTCCCACCTCCCTCCCCATATCATCTCTCTAGGTCATCCCAGTGCACCAGCCCCAAGCATCCTGTATCCTCTATCAAACCTAGACTGGCGATTCGTTTCTTACCTGATAGTATACATGTTTCAATGCCATTCTCCTAAATCATCCCACCCTCTCCCTCTCCCACAGAGTCCAAAAGTCTGTTCTATACATCTGTGTCTCTTTTGCTGTCTTGCATACAAGGTTATCGTTACCATTTTTCTAAATTCCATATATATGTGTTAGTATACTGTATTGGTGTTTTTCTTTCTGGCTTACTTCACTCTGTATAATAGGCTCCAGTTTCATCTACCTCACTAGAACTGATTAAAATGTATTCTTTTTAATGGCTGAGTAATACTCTATAGTGTATATGTACCACAGCTTTCTTATCCATTCATCTGCTGATGGACATCTAGGTTGCTTCCATGTCCTGGCTATTATAAACAGTGCTGCGATGAACATTGGGGTACACATGTCTCTTTCAATTCTGGTTTCCTCGGTGTGTATGCCCAGCAGTGGGATTGCTGGGTCATAAGGCAGTTCTATTTGCAATTTTTTAAGGAATCTCCATACTGTTTTCCATAGTGGCTGTACTAGTTTGCATTCCCATCAACAGTGTAAGAGGGTTCCCTTTTCTCCACAGCCTCTCCAGCATTTATTATTTGTTTATTTTATTTTTTTAATAAGTATAGTTGATTTACAATGCTTCAGGTTTATAGCAAAGTGACTCAGTGACACATATGTATAAGTGTTAGTCACTCCGTCTGACTCTTTGTGACCCCATGGACTGTAGCCTGCCAGGCCCCTCAGTCCATGAAATTCTTCAGGCAAGAATACTGAAGTGGGTTGCCATTCCCTTCTCCAGGGGATCTTTCCAACCGAGGGATCAAACCTGGGTCTTCCGCCTTGCAGGCAGATTCTTTACCATCTGAGCTACTAGGGAAGCCTAACGTATATGTATACATATATATGTATCCTTTTTTAGATTATTTTCCATTACAGGTTATTGTAAGATATTGAATATATATCCGTGCTATACAATGACTGTTTCTCTGGTGGCTCAGACTGTAAAGAATCTGCCTGCAATACAGGAGACCTGGCTTCGATCCCTGGGTCAGGAAGATCCCCTGGAGAAGGAAATAAAACCACTCCAGTATTCTTGCTTGGGAAATCCCTTGGCCAGAAGAGCCTGGAGGGCTACAGTCCATAGGCTTGCAGAGTTAGACACGACTGAAACAACTTGGCATGCACGTGCTATATAATAGGTCCTTGTTTTTTATCTCTTATATATATATATATTAGTGTGTGTATGTTAATCCCAAATTCCTAATTTATCTCTCCCCACCCTTTCCTTTTGGTAACCATAATTTTGTTTTCTATGTCAGTGAGTCTATTTGTGTTTTGTAAATAAGTTCATTTGTTATATTCCACATAGAAGCGATAGCAGTATTTGTCTTTCTCTGATTTTCTTCACCTACTATGATAATCTCTAGGTCTATCCATGTTGCTGCAAATGGCATGATTTCATTCTTTTTTAATGGATGAGTAATGTTCACATATATATACGCCATATCTTCTTTATCCATTCGTCTGTTGATGGACATTTAGGTTGCTTCACTAGTCTTGGCTACTATAAATAGTGAAATAGTGCTGCTCTGAACACTGGGGTGTGTGTATCTTTTTGAACTGCGTTTTTATCTTCTCCAGATATATGCCCAGGAGTGGGATTGCTGGATCGTACGATAACTCTATTTTTAGTTTTTTGAAAGAGTTTTATTTGTCTCTTAATTGCAGAATATATGGAAAGGTAGCTTTTAAATATGTGCTGGGCAATGGGAGGAGATGACCCAAATGAAATATAGAAGACTTTGCCTCCAGTCCCGCCTTAGCAACAACTGACAAGTTCCTGATCCTTCATGGACAGCTGTTTCCTCTTCTGTAACTAAGAGACGAAGTGGACAGAGAAAGATGATCTTTACTGTCTCTCCAAGCTTACTCTTGGATTTTGTCGGAAAATTTGTTTTCTAGTAGACGAGTTACCGTTGCTGGCCACTAGAGGTCAGTCCCTTAAAAGTAAGCTGGCCGTTTTCCATCCTGCCATCAAAGTCAGCCTTGAAGCAAAAGTAGAAGTGTATTTTCTCGCCCTGTTTTGGGGAAAGAAAATAGCTTTATTTTTGACATATTTGAGCCTCGGTCTTGACATCGTTAAACTCCTGTGCTAAACGCCGACTGCAGAGTTTACTACCACTAGTGTGAGAGAGGGAATGAACAGAATATGCAGCTGTAGTTACAGGAACACTGATGATTTCTGAACAGACCAAAATGCACTGATGTGTAACAGGATGAAAGAGAAATTGAAAACGACTCTTCCGCAGAGCAGTTCCCTCTGCGTATCCAATGGCGGGCTTGCTCCCATCCATTCACTGAGAGTTAAAAAAGAAATAGGTTTTCAGACCTGCTCTTTTGATAGGACATAAAATTTCAGCCCTTAGATACATGGGGAAGGCATCAGTTTTCTTTCTCTCCTCAAGTTCCTGCCATCTTGAAAAATAGAACTTGGAGTCTCTTACTGGCTTGAAATTGCCAATCTAGGCAATGGCACCCCACTCTGGCACTCTTGCCTGGAAAATCCCATGGACGGAGGAGCCTGGTGGGCCGCAGTCCATGGGGTCGCTGAGTCGGACACGACTGAGCGACTTCACTTTCACTTTTCACTTTCATGCATTGGAGAGGGAAATGGCAACCCACTCCAGTGTTTTTGCCTGGAGAATCCCAGGGACGGGGGAGCCTGGTGGGCTGCCGTCTATGGGGTCGAGCAGAGTCGGACACGACTGAAGCGACTTAGCAGCAGCAGCAGCATTTTTCAATGACTCCAAAAGGTGGAGGGAGGAGGACTAACTTCTCTGTCTGGTGACATGACAAGAGTCTACAATCCTGGCCTTTGTGCCACTCTTGGGCGTGGGCTGTGTGTAAAGGGCCACTTGCAGGTATGGACAATGTGGAGTTCAATGAACTTGACCTGGGGTGAAGCTGACCTTGGTCCTTTCTGAGGACCAGAGAAGTTTCTGATCCTCTGGGGCAAATGTTCCCCAAGGTCTGGACCTTGAGGCAACCATCGGAGAGTTTGTTTCAGCCTCATATCCAAGTTTTAGTCTTTGATTTTGTGTTACCAGTGGGAAAGCCTATATTTTGCTCCATTTGTGTATATTTTACAATCGGGTTCGTGATGGCCAAGCAGAGAAGCAGGATTACATGGAAACACCTCCGCTATCAGTGGAGGTGTGTTCATACTGTCTCCTCACACTCATTATTGCAGTCTTGTTTGCCACCTGGTTGGGTTGGGGGTTAAGCAAGAGTAGGCCTCCAAGTTGTTCTTGGAATGCAGGACTGAGGAAAGAAGACAAATACGCCCCTCCTCCCTTGATCACCATTGTATTCAGCTGAAATCAAACTGAAATGAATACAAAGGACAGATTACAGAAAAGAAGTCATTAAAATAAACCTTGAAGAATATATAGGAGGAAAATGTTTCTTCTGCTTTGTCCAAGTCGTGGTAGTGATGGAAGAAGAGCTGGTATTAAAAGCCAGGCCTTTTCTGGTCCCAGCTGGTGGTCCATTGTTCCTGTTTAATGCTCTCTTTACCTATCTCCAACCCTACTAATCGCTTCACTGGCTATGTGTGATGTGAAAGTCTCTAAGTCGTGTCCATCTCTTTGCGACCCCATGGACTATACAGTCTGTGGAATCCTCCAGGCCAAAATACTGGAGTGGGTAGCTTTTCCCTTCTCCAGGGGATCTCCCCAACCCAGGGATCAGACCAAGGTCTCCTGCATTGCAGGCAGATTCTTTACCAGCTGAGCCACAAGGGAAGCCCTCATTGGATCAGTTCAGTTCAGTCTCTTGGTTGTGTCTGACTCTTTGTGACCCCATGGACTGCAGCACGCCAGGCCTCCCTGTCCATCACCAATTCCCAGAGTTCACTCAAACTCATGTCCATCGAGTCGGTGATGCCATCCAGCCATCTCATCCTCTGTCGTCCCTTTCTCCTCTTGCCCCCAATCCCTCCCAGCATCAGGGTCTTTTCAAATGAGTCAGCTCTTCGCATGAGGTGGCCAAAGTATTGGAGTTTCAGCTTTAGCATCAGTCCTTCCAGTGAATATTCAGGACTGATCTCCTTCAGGATGGACTGGTTGGATCTTCTTGCAGTCCAAGGGACTCTCAAAAGTCTTCTCCAACACCACAGTTCAAAAGCATCAATTCTTCAGTGCTTAGCTTTCTTTATGGTCTAACTCTCACATCCGTACATGACCATTAGAAAAACCATAGCTTTGACTAGATGGACCTTTGTTAGCAAAGTAATGTCTGTGCTTTTTAATATGCTGTCTAGGTTGGTCATAACTTTTCTTCCAAGGAGCATAGAAGGCAAACAAACAAGAAGGATCCACAACAATGGCCCCAATAATTATTACATTCATTTATATAGAACTTTCTATCATTCATTCACTTATCCCTTAAACATGTATTGAGCGTCTATTACGTGGCGGGCACTGTTTTCCCACCCTCATGGAGGTGACATTGATTTGAGAGTTGACAGAGAGCTACAGCAGGTGGTATCAGTGCCTCTCTTCTACTTCTTAGACTTTAATGAGTTCAGGAAGCTTGTCCATTTGTCTTGTCTCCCTCTCTGTGCCTGGGGTCTTTTCCCAGAACATTGAAAATGAAAGTATTAGTTACTCAATCGTGTCCAACTCTTTAGGACCCCGTGGACTGTAGCCTGCCAGGCTCCTCCATGGAATTTCCCAGGCAAGAGTACTGCAGTGGTTGCCATTCCCTTCTCCAGGGGATCTTCCTGACCCAGGGATCGAACCCAGGTCTCCCGCATTGCAGGCAGATTCTTTACCATCTGAGTCCCAGGAGGTTCCCAGAGCCTTGGGAATCTGCTGTGTGCAGCACCACCAGTGCGCATCCGAAGTGCTGGGAAAACAACACCCACCAAGGACTCCTGGGAGTTGGTCTTTAAACCTTTCAGCTTCCACGCTTTTGGGGTGAGCTCATTCTGGGCTGTGTGTTAGCTCCCATTTCCCCAGCTTCCCTCTGGAATAAACTTCTGTCAGCTAACGCGGTCATTGCCTAGTAACACACATGTATGAGCTGTTTTCCTTTCCCTCCACCGCTTCCTCACTACCTTATTGGTGTTTCCAGTACCCCCAGGGTCCCTGCCTCAGGGCCTGCTTTTGGAAGAAACCAGTTAGAACAGTCGCTTTTCAATACACGGTCAACTCTGGTCTTCTAGAAATCCTACGATGTTATGTACCTCATGGTACCTACCCTTCAGACCTTTTGAAAAGAAAGAAAGAAAAACAAACAAACGAAGACACTAACGTCTTCTGCTGACGGGTTTTGCCCAGGCGGCCGTGTTTTATACCAGGTCTTCCCAGTCCTGGCTGGCTGGACCAGGGGAGGGCTCTGACTCAGCACACAGCCAATCCCAGACCGGCCCCTTGGCAAACAGGGACCAGCTAAGCTGTGAGACCTCCTCTCCTCCGGAGCATTTGAACTGGGAAATGGGGAGAGAATCAGGCAGAGAGCGGACACTTGGACCCGAAGCAAGAAAGATGCCACGACCTTGCCCTGGACCAGGAACGGCCAGGAGAGGCTGAAATGATGAGAAAGGAGAATCTGCCAGGTAGAAAAGACACACAGAGGGGACAAAGCCAGGGGTCGTATGAGGAGCCCATGAGTGCAGAAGGAAACAGACACAAAGGGGAGAGGGATCAAGGTCAATGCAGAAGGAGGGAAGAAAAATCAAGGGCGATGTTGAGGAGGGCATCAGGACCTGCCACACCCTCCACTGAGGTCCTCAAGGACAGTTCCTACGAGGTCTGATCAAAGCAGGATTCCTTGACCATTCCTTTTGTGCTGAATGAAGAAAAATCTGCTTCATCAGGCAGAGAAAAGGAAATACCCTATGACATTCCTTTTATAGGTGGAATCTAAAAAGAAATAATACAAATGAATTTACAAAACAGAAGCAGACTCACAGGCTTAGAAAACAAACCTATGGTCACCAGGGGGAAGGACGGGGTTAAAGGATAGTTAGGGAGCTGGGATGGACATGTACACTCTGCTATATTTAAAATGGATAACCAACAAAGACCTACTGTACAGCATATGGAACTCTGCTCAGTGTTATGAGGCAGCCTGGATGGGAGGGGAGTTTGGGGGAGAATGGATACATGTGTATGTTGGGCTGAGACCTTTTGCTGTTTATCTGACACTATCATAACATTGTTAATTGGATATACCCTAATACGAAATAAAAAGTTTAAGAAAAAAATACATAAATAAGGCAAAAAAAATCTACATCAGAAGGTAGTTGTCAAGTTTTGCTTTTAATAGTATGAAACTAGGTATGATCTTGCTATTTAGGTTTGAATTTGGAACACAAAGGATTCCAGATTCTCATTGGAGCTGCTCATTTATTTCAAGGAAAGCAAGTGAATTTCTTGTCAAGGGTGTAGTCCTGTCCATGGATGGTGGCCTCCTGGAGATTTTGCCAAGCAGAATTCTGGACACAGTGGGAAGGAACGCTGTGATCGCTTAGCAATATTTGCTGTGAGTTCAGAGAAAGGACGGCAATCACTTGTTTTCTGCTTTGGATGTACTATGGAAACAGACTTACAGGGTTTAGGGGGCTTGTCTCAAAGTCATGCAAAGCTGGTTATTGGAATTGCCAATACTGAGGGAGTCCGAGCATGGGTTGGAAAAGCATTTCCAGATATAGAGCATTTCAGAAGGGAGTGGGTTTATTAAGAAGAAAAAGCAGAGGTAATGTGAGCACCACGACACAGCAGGCTGACCTCCCAACAGACCAGAGAGAGTTGATAGTTCTTGCGGGTTAATAGCCAATTTTTATAGCCTCAAGACAAAGTAAATTCCTGGATGCTTGGCATTAGGTGATTGGTTGAGACACTATAGTGTATTTACTGAGTGGGTATCTTTGCTTAATTGGGAGACAGGAAACTTGTTAGTAATGATCAAGGGGCTTTTAGTAACGATTACAAAGGGGCTCAGTCAGCTTCGAAGGTGACCTGGGTTCTGGGCTCCACTTCTGAGGAGGAGGCTCAGAAGGAGGCTCCACTTCTGGTGTGAGGTCTCAGATCTGTGACCCTGGGACGCAGGACTCAACAGTCGGGACTAGGTCTTCTGTTTTCTGACTTTCCATCCAGCATTTCTTATGTCTTTCTGATTCAGTTAAATCTGACTTTGATGCTGTTTCAGGAATCTGAGAATCCCTTCTCATAAGAAAAGCTGCTTCTTATTATAGGAGAAATTAATGCATAGCCCTTCTGAAGGTCACTTGGATTCATGTCATACCTTTGCAGGAGAATTCTAGTGGGGTAGAGTTGCCAGATTTAGCGCATAAGAATACAGGCCACCCCGTTAAATGTTTGGTTTATTCTTAAACAGTTATTTGTTGCACTAGATGAAACTCAAATTTGATTGAACATCCTGAATTAAATCTGAATTTTGTGCCTAGGAGGAGTCAAGTACATAAGGACTTCTTGGGCATGTATTTAACTTTATATATTGATGTATATCAGAGAAGGCAATGGCAACCAGTACTCTAGTACTCTTGCCTGGAGAATCCCATGGACGGAGGAGCCTGGTAGGCTGCGGTCCATGGGGTCACTAAGAGTCCGACATGACTGAGTGACTTCACTTTCAATTTTCACTTTCCACTTTCATGCATTGGAGAAGGAAGTGGCAACCCACTCCAGTATTCTTGCTTGGAGAATCCCAGGGACAGAGGAGCCTGTTGGGCTGCCGTCTGTGGGGCCACACAGAGTTGGACACGACTGACGCAAATTAGCAGCAGCAGTAGCAGCGGCGTTGACGGATACATATTCTGGTTTGGGGTTTCCTATGTGGCTCAGTGATAAAGAATCCACCTGCCAATGCAGGTTCTATCCCTGGGTCCAAAAGATCCCCTGGGGAAGGAAATGGCAACCCATTCCAGTATTCTTGCCTGGGAAATCCCATGGACAGAGGAGCCTGGAGTGCTACAGTCTACGGGGTCACAAAAGAGTAAAACGTGACTGAGCGATTAAACAGCATATGTATCTGGGGTTCTGACCATCTCATCTACCAACTATCTGATTATTATCTGCCAATAATCTGACCACGGGAACACTTCAGGCAGCTGTACTTTATTTAACTTTAGTTCTGAATACAGTTGTTCCTCAGTATATAGCGAGGGGTTGTTTCCAGATGCCCCGTGGATACCCAAATCCCTGGATGCTTGAGCCCCTTCTGATTAGCCCACAGTATCAGCTGAAGTGGAATGGGCATACCAAGGCCCGACTGCACAGTTAAACTTGGGGGTTTTCTGCAGAAAATCCTTGAAACGCCATCATTGTTTCAAAGTTATTTCAGTAACAATAGAGATGCACTGCCGTGCTAAGAATGTTGTCTGAAGCTGTGGCAGGGAGAGACTATAGAGACAGATTTTTCCCGTTTATTTCAGCGGGGGCAGTCTCTCACAAGCAATCTTGTAAAAGATAGTGCTATAATTTAAGAGGATGGCTGCAACATTTTAGGATTTATGATTTTTCTGCATTCAGTGATTTCAGATTATTTCTTGGAATTCTGACCAGATTGAGCAAGGCTTGAGTTCCATAAATCCTGCCACCTCCATGATGGTCCTGGAGCCGAGCCATGATCCAGTCTTCTTCATATGGCTGCTCATAAACGCCTTTGCCAGCCAGGAAACGCTTTGGTTCTAAATGACTTCATACTGTGGGTAACCCTTTGGATTTATAGTTCCTGACTAATAAAAACACAATAAAATGATGTCAATTCAAGACTCATTTCCTTCCCTGTTTAAGCTAGGGTGGGATAATTTAAAATATATATGAACTAGGGTTGTTTTGATTTATTTTTGCTTTAAAGAAATCTCTGGATTGGACAAGCAGTTGTGTCACCAGAAAACTTCAAAGATGGTGTTCGTGCATACTTAAGCCTATAGTGTCAAGACTTTTTTCCTTAGACTTTTTTCTCTGCAGCCCTTTGGAAGTGTAATCATGTGTGATGACCCTGACTATCTAAGAACTTATATAAAAATTTTATGTAAAATGTATTATAAAAATTGAAGTTCAAGATCAAAAGGGTAGAAATTAAAAAAAAAAACCACCTCTGTTAGTAACTACTTTTGATGCAGACTCTTTCTATGCACATGCAAACAGACTTTAAAAATGGGATAATCACTGAGAAGAGTTTAAAAATGGGATGACCACTGAAAAGATTCTCTAGTAACCTACTTTGTTCTGTTAATATTTCTTGAACATCTTATGGTGCCGAGGCATTTCCATCCTCATAACTTTTAATGACACTGTATGTATTCTACTGGATGAATGTATCACAGCTCATTTAACCATGGTTCTATCATCAGACATTTAGGCTGTTTCCCAATTTTCCATATTATAAACCTTGGTGCAGGCTCTTTCTTGTAATTAAATCTTTGTACACACGATCAATTATTTTCTTGGAATACGTGCTTCGAAGTTGGAGACTCTGTGAGTTTTGTATCCTAGACAAAACAAAAAGGAAATATGTTGGCTAAGGTGAGAGGAAATGGGGATGAGGGCATCGTTTCTGGCTGCTTCTTGCGTGCTTTCAAGACAGGATACAGTTCAGCTGGGGGTTCTCAGAAGGGAGCCAGTATCTTACCTGAAATGGTAACCAGCCACGTGGTTATGTGTGTGAATAAAAAGATCATTTGGAAGATGGTTGTTGGCAAACAGATTGTGGGGACTGAGTAGACTCTGTCACTGTGAACATACTGTACAAAAGTTCTCAGCTGGGATGATTTTGACCCCAGGGACGTCTGGCAGTGTCTGGAGATATTACTGGTTGTTCGCTACTGAAGGGGAGCTGGGTACTCCTACTGCCCCAGGGTAGAGGCCAGGAATGCTGTTACATGTCCTAGGATGCTCAAGACAGACCACACAGCGAAGATGCTCTGTCTTCAAACATCAGTATTGCTGATGTAGAAAAGAAAGCAGAGACGTGTCCATGTCAATGTGTCTTTTGGAAACCATGGCACAGAATTTAAGCAATCCTCATGGCAAATTTCTTTTTTTCTTTTTAAAATTTTCTTCTCCAAAAAACTCTGGTTACCCAACATATTCAGTACATCTTACACTTGATCTTGGTCCCACATTGAGGGATGCATGAAGCCCATGGAAACTGCGGTCCTGCATGCTCCTGGCTCTGTGTGTGTGTGTGTGCACGCGTATGTGTGTGCGAGTGTGTGTCAGCACATACGTACAGTAGAGACTGTCTGGTGAAGAAAGCCAAGAGGCGTTGAGGCTGCCTGGCTTCTCTAAGCCTGTGATATAATGCTGATGATGGTGACAGATGGCCCAGGTTCTCCTTGGCAGAACTGAACCAGCCCCATGGGCCCGGCACCAGTCTCCTAGGGCCAGTCTTTGTCCCGTGTGCAGAGCAAGGGTGGTGGGTGCAGTTTTCGCTAAGTAAAATTTACATGTTCTAGCCAGAGTGAATATTTTGGTCATGCTTGAGCACGTCCTGATAGTGACAGGCTTAGTTACCAGTTGAAGTAGGAAGTACATTAACCAGCATGAAAGGAAGACAGTTGAGGAATGGGGCTTTTCGCTCATAGCACAATGATCTGTCTGTGAAACAGGGTCTCTGTGAAGTGGTCTTGAGACGCAGGGAGTAAGGTGTGTGTGCTCATAACAGAGCAGAGGTGAAACAGGCAGGAATTCCAACCCCATGTGTATTAAGGCTTGACTGTTTCTTCTTGTTCAGTGGCTCTCAGAATTGTTTTCTCATCTCTAACAGGGTAAGAGGAACACTTAACTCCTGATGAGCTGGAACTCTGGTAGAAACTTGAACCCTTGAATGTGCAATCAGCTACCTGTGGCTTTTGCAAGTTTAGGAGAGGGCTTTACGGAGGGGACACTTCTTCAAAATCAGTTCATCATGGCCAGGTCTTGGCCCCAAACTCTATTGTAATCTTCTTGTAATTGGACCTCGACCACTCTGAGGCATGAGGACTCCTTATGCTTGAACTATTGACAGCCCTAAGAGCTCCAGAAGGCGTTCCTTCTGCTCTTCTCAAGATGGGGCAACAGAGCTATTGCACCCCCGCCATGGAGCTTTGAAGAGAAACTAGAGAAGGAAGGGATTAAGGACAGGGGCACTGGTGGTCCAGTGGTTAAGGCTGCACTTCTACTGCAGGGGCATGGGCTCAATCTCTGATTAGTGAACTAAGATCGTGCATAACACGTTGTTGTTATTTAGTGTCTGAGTCATGCCCAACTCTGCAACCCCATGGTCTGTAGCCCGCCAGGTTCCTCTGTCCATGGGGTTTCCCAGGCAAGAATACTGGAGTGGGCTGTCATTTCCTTCTCCAGGGGATCTTTCTGATCCAAGGATTGAACCATGGCTCTTGTACTGGCAGGGGATTCTTTACCACGGAGCCATGAGGGAAGCCTTACTCGTCATGTAGTGAAGCAAAAAACAAAACAAAACAAAACAAAACAAAGAAACAAACAAACAAACAAACAAAGCAAGCAACCCCCTACAAGAGACAACCAAAAAAAGAGGAGTCCTGCGCTGTTTAATTTCCACTTGCTCCCACCCCGATTCTTGACTCCTCTTCAATTGTCTATCCTTCCCAGCACAGTTCTTTTCTTGAGAAGCCCCTCTCTGCACACAGCATTGCCCAGCCTCCCTTTCTTCCTGAAGCTGTGGGGCTTGGCTGGGGAAGGAGAGAGAGAGGATACTGGAGGGTGGAGGAGAGCAGGGTCAGGGTTTCCAGCCTTGGCTCCCTCCCCACTTCTGCCTGGTCCTAGTCACGGCCAGGCACTACCCCAGGCGTGCTTCCTGGAGGAAGGTCTTCTTCCGCGTCTCCGACTCTTGGCTGCATTCAGCGTCCGCTGTCACGCCCCTCCCCTCCAGACCTGGGGCAGTGATGGTTCCTGCCCTGGCGAGTGCTTGGACCTCAACACTTCTGCTTGCTTCTTTTCACCTTGCCTGCCCTTCTGAATCCCGTTGTTCCACTGACCTCTCTCTAATGAAATCCTTTTTAGTGTGTCCTGTTTGGATGCTGAATGACACATTCAAAGGAGAGAAGAGCCCACAGAGACTGTGGTAGGTGGCTTCCACTTTGATCTCATCCCTTGTCATTCGTAAGCGACATCCCAGCATTGAGGGTCCTGATGTGTCCATCCTACGCTGCTCCTTCGAGGGGAGATGGAAGTGGGAGAGGCACTGCTTTTCCTGAGAAGGAAATGAGGTGCAAAGCTAAAAGCACCCAGGATGGTACGAGTTACAAAGAAGACACAGAGCAGCTGCTGGTGCCTTTAGGCATCAACTGATGATCTCTCAAGAAGCAAGAAGGAAAACAGGACGATAGTGATGCAGCCAAACTGATCAACTAGGATAGCATTTCAGTGACCCATAGCAGTGCTATTATTACGTTGGCCAAGGAAGGCATTGGGTTTACTGGCTCTTCTTTGATTCTACAAAGAGGCTAATCTCCAAGGATGCTTTGCTCCTTCTTGTTTATAATTATCAAAGATAATTGCATAGATTCTTGTACATATTAGGATATTGATATAAAAAATCAGAAGATTTTAGGGGAAGAAGAAGATTTCAGTTGAGAACAATCCATTCTTTCATTAAAAGTCAACTGGGAGCTAGCATTAAGACAGCCTGTAGTGAGTGATCATCTCAGATGCCAGGTTTCTAGAGTGCACAATATTGAGCAAGTCTGACAAAACACTGGTCTTCCTTGGTGGCTCAGAGTAGAGAATCTGCCTGCAATGCCAGAGACATGGCTTTGATCCCTGGATCAGAAAGATCCCCTGGAGAAAGGAATGGCTACCCACTCCAGTATTCTTGCCTGGAGAATTCCATGGACAGAGGAGCAAAATGAGATTATCTCAGAGAAAAGCCATTCTGGCAATAGATTGATTTTGTATAATGTGGACAAAATAAATATGATTTTGATTTTATACAAAATCAGCCTACAGAGGTCACCTGTTGCTTTTAACTGACCATCAATAAGCTCTCTTTCCCTAGACCTGGTGCCTTTATTTTCCTTATGACTTAGGTGGGGCTGATTCTGTCCTTCACTCTAGGAATGGACATATGACATGGCCTAGCCAATGGGAACTCCACCTTCCCTTAGCCAATCATTGATTAAAGGGCATACTCATGACTTGGCCACAGGACTGGAAAAGGTCAGTTTTCATTCCAATTCCAAAGAAAGGCAATGCAAAAGAATGCTCAAACTACCACACAATCACACTCATCTCACATGCTAGTAATGGCACCCCACTCCAGTACTCTTGCCTGGCAAATCCCATGGACAGAGGAGCCTGGTGGGCTGCAGTCCATGGGGTTGCGAAGAGTCTGACATGACTGAGCGACTTCACTTTCACTTTTCACTTTCATTCATTGGAGAAGGAAATGGCAACCCACTCCAATGTTCTTGCCTGGAGAATCCCAGGGACGGGGTAGCCTGGTAGGCTACCGTCTATGGGGTCACACAGAGTCGGACACGACTGAAATGACTTAGCAGCAGCAGCAGCACATGCTAGTAAAGTAATGCTCAAAATTCTGCAAGCCAGGCTTCAGCAATACGTGAACCGTGAACTCCCTGTTGTTCAAGCTGGTTTAGAAAAGGCAGAGGAACCAGAGATCAAATTGCCAACATCCGCTGGATCATCAAAAAAGCAAGAGAGTTCCAGAAAAACATCTATTTCTGCTTTATTGACTATGCCAAAGCCTTTGACTGTGTGGATCACAATAAACTGTGGAAAATTCTGAAACAGATGGGAATACCAGACCACCTGACCTGCCTCTTGAGAAATCTGTATGCAGGTCAGGAAGCAACAGTTAGAACTGGACATGGAACAACAGACTGGTTCCAAATAGAAAAAGGAATACGTCAAGGCTGTATATTGTCACCCTGCTTATTTAACTTCTATGCAGAATACATCATGAGAAACGCTGGACTGGAAGAAACACAAGCTGGAATCAAGATTGCTGGGAGAAATATCAATCACCTCAGATATGCAGATGACACCACCCTTATGGCAGAAAGTGAAGAGGAGCTAAAAAGCCTCTTGATAAAAGTGAAAGAGGAGAGTGAAAAAGTTGGCTTAAAGCTCAACATTCAGAAAACAAAGATCATGGCATCCGGTCCCATCACTTCATGGGAAATAGATGGGGAAACAGTGGAAACAGTGTCAGACTTTATTTTGGGGGGCTCCAAAATCACTGCAGATGGTGACTGTAGCCATGAAATTAAAAGACGCTTACTCCTTGGAAGAAAAGTTATGACCAACCTAGATAGCATATTCAAAAGCAGAAACATTACTTTGCCGACTAAGGTCCGTCTAGTCAAGGCTATGGTTTTACCTGTGGTCATGTATGGATGTGAGAGTTGGACTGTGAAGAAGGCTGAGTGCCGAAGAATTGATGCTTTTGAACTGTGGTGTTGTAGAAGACTCTTGAGAGTCCCTTGAACTACAAGGAGTTCCAACCAGTCCATTCTGAAGGAGATCAGCCCTGGGATTTCTTTGGAAGGAATGATGCTGAAGCTGAAGCTCCAGTACTTTGGCCACCTCATGAGAAGAGTTGACTCATTGGAAAAGACTCTGATGCTGGGAGGGATTGGGAGCAGGAGGAGAAGGGGACGACCGAGGATGAGATGGCTGGATGGCATCACTGACTCGATGGACGTGAGTCTGAGTGAACTCCGGGAGTTGGTGATGGACAGGGAGGCCTGGCATGCTGCGATTCATGGGGTTGCAAAGAGTCAGACACGATTGAGCGACTGAACTGAACTGAATCAGAACTAAAAGACTGTCATCCTTAGATCTTTTGCTAGGAGTACTGAGAAAGAGAAAAAGAAAATGTATATATTTTTTTCTGTTGAGACTGCAAAATGCAAACCTGGAGCTGTTGGTGGCTGTCTTTGTCAAAAAGGCAGGTGTCTGCCTGAAAGTGAAATCTACACTGGGGAGAACCCATCTGTGAGATGGGGAGAGATGAAATCCTGGTGACAATGAATGAGAACCCAGAGATGGCTAGAGAATTTAATGCTACTTCATTGAGTTCCCCATTCTTGAGCCATTTTGAACTGGATTCTGTCCATTATAATCTTAAAAGTCTTGGTTAATGCACAGGATGGTCACAGGGCTTTTCTGGGGTACTATTTCTCTCTTCACCTGCAAGAATTTGGGATAAATTGGGAAACTGGGATTGACATATATACACCATTATATATAAAATAGATAATTAATGCGAACTTACTGTATAACAGAGGGAAAAAAAGAAGGTACAATCTGTTTGTAGGGCATATATTAAGTTAATCTTAAAATGTATTCCAATATAGAGCAGGTGCAGAAAATAGTGTTTGACTTCCCTTATCTGAAGTATAAGGCTCCCTGGTAGCTCAGCTGTTAAAGAATCCATCTGCAATGCAGGACACCCTGGTTCAATTGCTGGGTGAGGACGATCCTCTGGAGAAGGGATCTACCCACTGCAGTATTCTTGGGCTTCCCTGGTGGCTCAGCTGGTAAAGAATCTGCATACAATGCAGGAGACCTGGGTTCAACCCCTGGGTTGGGAAGATCCTATGGAGAAGGGAACAGCTACCCAGTCCAGTATTCTGGCCTGGAGAATTCCATGGACTGTATAGTCCATGGGGTCACAAAGAGTTGGACACCACTCAGAGGCTTTCAGTTTCACATATGAGGTATCTTGAATAGTCAGATTTGTAGTTTGAAGGCACATTGGTAGATGTCAGGGGTATGGAAGGTGGGGTGGGGAGACGGAACAAGGGCTTAGTGCTTACTGGGGGCAAAGTTTCAGTTTAGGAAGGTGAAAAATTCAGGAGATGGATGATGGTGAGAGTTGCACAAAAATGTGAATGCACTTGGTGCCACCAAATCATACAGTTAAGTGTGATTAAGATAGTACTTCTTATATATGTGACTTTTATCACAATAAGAATCATTAAAAAATGAAATTAAACACACATTTTATATCACATGATATAATCTATTTATTGAGATAAAAATGTGAATTGTCTACTGGTTAACACATGATAAATGACTAATTTTTAAATATTCAGGAAAAAGTAGGCAGAAGCTAGATCCCAAAGAGTCTAATGCCTAACTAAAGGCTGTTTGCAATAATATTAGGAAGGATAAGATCTTTTTCAAGTGACTGAATACCCTCCTCAAAAAGACTTAAGTGAAATGGTATTTAGTGGCAGCCATAACTGAAAAGTCCAAAGGAAGAGCTGGTTATTATAGACATGTCTAGATCAAGATCCAATTGATCTTAAATTTTTCTCTTTATCTCTGTGTTCTGACACCATCTGTGTATGCTTCCATTCTCATGTGGTTTATGTTTTGTGATTGTAATACGGTTGTTAGAGTCTCACAGGGTCAAGTCCAATGGGAAGGAAAGAGAGTCTCTTTTATAGACATACCAGCAAAGTCTCACAGTTCTATTTGAGTTACCTGAATGAATTATTTTGGTGAGCAGAATGCTATGCTTTGATTGATCAGGCCCGAGATTTACAAGCTATAAGAGTCGATTCTGCCTAGAAGCTCAAAGATGTAGCATGTGAAGAAGGTGGTCCTTTAGGAAGACATGGAGTATGAATACCAGAAAAATGATCTGCATGTCAGGTAGCAAATAAATAAATTCAAATTGTTGTTCAGTCACTAAGTTGTGTCCAACTCTGTGACACCATGAACTACAGCATGCCAGGCTTCCCTGTCCTTCACTATCTCCTGAAGATTTCTCAAACTCATGTTTATTGAGTTGGTGATGCTATCTAACCATCTCATTCTCTGCTGTCCCCTTCTCTTCCTGCCCTCAATCTTTCCCAGCATCAGGGTTTTTTCCAGGCTCTTCGCATCAGGTGACCAAAGTAATGGAGCTTCAGCTTTATTATCAGTCATTCCAGTGAAGATTCAGGGTTGCTTTTCGTTAGGATTGATTGGTTTGATCTTCTTGCTGTCCAAGGGGCTCTCAAGAGTCTTCTCCAGAATCCAGTTTGAAAGCATCAATTCTTTGGTGCTCAGCCTTCTTTATGGTTGAACTCTCACATCCATACACGACTACTGGGAAAACCATAGCTTTGACTATACGGATCTTTGTTAGCAAAGTGGTGTCTCTGCTTTTTAATACAATGTCTAGGTATGACCTAAATCAAATCCCTTATGATTATACAGTGGAAGTGAGAAATAGATTTAAGGGCCTAGATCTGATAGATAGAGAGCTTGAAGAACTATGGAATGAGGTTCATGACATTGTACAGGAGACAGGGATCAAGGCCATCCCCATGGAAAAGAAATGCAAAAAAGCAAAATGGCTGTCTGGGGAGGCCTTACAAATAGCTGTGAAAAGAAGAGAGGGTAAAAGCAAAGGAGAAAAGGAAAGATATAAGCGTCTGAATGCAGAGTTCCAGAGAATAGCAAGAAGAGATAAGAAAGCCTTCCTCAGCGATCAATGCAAAGAAATAGAGGAAAACAACAGAATGACAAAGACTAGAGATCTCTTCAAGAAAATTAGAGATACTGAGGGAACATTTCATGCAAAGATGGGCTCGATCAAGGACAGAAATGGTCTGGACCTAACAGAAGCAGAAGATATTAAGAAGAGGTGGCAAGAATACACATAAGAACTGTACAAAAAGATCTTCATGACCCAGATAATCACGATGGTGTGATCACTAATCTAGAACCAGACATCCTGGAATGTGAAGTCAAGTGGGCCTTCGAAAGCATCACTATGAACAAAGCTAGTGGAGGTGATGGAATTCCAGTTGAGCTGTTTCAAATCCTGAAAGATGATGCTGTGAAAGTGCTGCACTCAATATACCAGCAAATTTGGAAAATTCAGCAATGGCCACAGGACTGGAAAAGGTCAGTTTTCATCCCAATCCCCAAGAAAGGCAATGCCAAAGAATGCTCAAACTACCACACAATGGCACTCATCTCACGTGCTAGTAAAGTAATGCTCAAAATTCTCCAAGCCAGGCTTCAGCAATACGTGAATCATGAAATTCCTGATGTTCAAGCTGGTTTTAGAAAAGGCAGAGGAACCAGAGATCAAATTGCCAACATCCGCTGGATCATGGAAAAAGCAAGAGAGTTCCAGAAAAACATCTATTTCTGCTTTATTGACTATGCCAAAGCCTTTGACTGTGTGGATCACAAGAAACTGTGGAAAATTCTGAAAGAGATGGGAATACCAGACCATCTAACCTGCCTCTTGAGAAATCTGTATGCAGGTCAGGAAGCAACAGTTAGAACTGGACATGGAACAACAGACTGGTTCCAAATAGGAAAAGGAGTACGTCAAGGCTGTATATTGTCACCCTGCTTATTTAACTTCTATGCAGAGTACATCATGAGAAACACTGGACTGGAAGAAACACAAGCTGGAATCAAGATTGCCGGGAGAAATATCAATCACCTCAGATATGCAGATGACACCACCCTTATGGCAGAAAGTGAAGAGGAACTAAAAAGCCTCTTGATGGAAGTGAAAGAGGAGAGTGAAAAAGTTGGCTTAAAGCTCAACATTCAGAAAACGAAGATCATGGCATCCGGTCCCATCACTTTATGGGAAATAGATGGGGAAACAGTGGAAACAGTGTCAGACTTTATTTTTTTGGGGCTCCAAAATCACTGCAGATGGTGACTGCAGCCATGAGATTAAAAGACACTTACTCCTTGGAAGAAAAGTTATGACCAACCTAGATAGTATATTCAAAAGCAGAGACATTACTTTGCTGACTAAGGTCCGTCTAGTCAAGGCTATGGTTTTTCCTGTGGTCATGTATGGATGTGAGAGCTGGACTGTGAAGAAGGCTGAGCGCCGAAGAATTGATGCTTTTCAAGTGTGGTGTTGGAGAAGACTCTTGAGAGTCCCTTGGACTGCAAGGAGATCCAACCAGTCCATTCTGAAGGAGATCAGCCCTGGGATTTCTTTGGAAGGAATGATGCTAAAGCTGAAGCTCCAGTACTTTGGCCACCTCATGAGAAGAGTTGACTCATTGGAAAAGACTCTGATGCTGGGAGGGATTGGGGGCAGGAGGAGAAGGGGACGACTGAGGATGAGATGGCTGGATGGCATCACAGACTTGATGGACATGAGTTTGCATGAACTCCGGGAGTTGGTGATGGACAGGGAGGCCTTGCGTGCTGGGATTCATGGGGTTGCAAAGAGTCGGACACAACTGAGCGACTGAACTGAACTGAACTAGGTTTCAAGAAACAGTTTATTTTGTAGAGATTGGAGCGCCATTGATGGCTTTCACGCTGTGGAGTGACCTGACCATGTATGTAATATAGAAGGATAGATCAAGGTTAATATGGAGAATTGATTGGAGGATTGTGGCCAGGGGCCAAGATTCAACTAAAAGTTTTATTTTTACTAGTTCAGAGGAGATGGTAAATGTACAAATGAAACCTTGACACTGGCAATGGAAAGCTACAATGATTCAGAAATGAACTCTTAGGTGCTGGAACCATAAACACTTATGGTGAATGAAATTCAACAGGGAAGGGAAAGAAGACATCCAGGATGTCCTTTAGGTTTTTGCTTTGGTGACAGGGTGAGTAGTGATGTCATCTATTGATAGTGGAACTACTGAAAGAGAGAGAAAGGAAGGTATAAACTAACAATAGTGTTAATCACTTGGTTGTGTCTGACACTTTGGGATTGCAGGGACTGTAGTCTGCCAGTCTCCTTTGTCCATAGAATTCTCCAGGCTTGAATACTGGAGAATCTCTTCTCCAAAGCAACAATAACTAATATTTAAAAAAAAACATTTTAAATACAAAACATCCATGATCTTTTTCATTGGGTGGCTGAGAAAAACTATATTTAAAGTTCATGGAATCTTTTTTTTTTTCCATTACAAACATCATTCACAATGATAAATGATGTGGGAATGCTCTTCTGTATACCCCCATACAAGGAAACACACGTGTTCTGTAAATGTACACCAGAGGTACATGCATGTTCATGCAGACACAGTTTTATCTTAATCTCACCCTTTCATTTTTATTTGTTTTGCCCTTTTGTTCTCATCCTCTTTTGACCCGTGTGTCCTTTCTGTATTTTATCAATCTTTCCAAGTGGCTTTAAATCCTTATGGAATGAGACAGTACATTGTCAACCAACATTTCTTGATACATGGTCATTACAAGTCAGCTCTTACGAAGAATGACTGGAATGGGACTGGGAGTTTTTTAAACCAAAATTGTTCTTCTTTCTTTACACAAATATCAGTAAAAGTGAATAAACTGTATCTGTCATTTTTTAAGGAGTAAAAGACACCTGCTTTTGCTTAAAAGTTTATCCTTTTAAAACCAAAATAACCTTTCCTTTCCCACTTTAGCTCTCTGATCCCTATCACAATCCTGCCAGATATTTCAAAATAAAATTCATTCCTTGGCCTAGAACCAAGACTCCAGCTAAAGAAACTTCAGTTTAAAAAGCTACTCAAAATAAGCTTTGCAAGAAACATGTAAGAGATAAGTAAATAAAATGGAGTCCAAAAAATGAATGCATTAAAGGATCATGGTAAGAAAGTTTAAATTACATAGTATTCTTCTGGGTCACGACTGTCTTCCATGACTTCTCCATCTTCAGTTTCTTCAGCAAATCCCATAGTCTTCAAAGGGCCTGTATTTTGTTCTTCCCCAGATAAACTTTTCCTATTGGCTAGTTTTCCTTAAAAAAAAAAACAACAACAACATCTTTACAGCTTGGAATTCTAGGTTCAGCTGCTATTTAGAGGCAGATGACTATCTCAAAAAAAAAAAAAAAAGATGTCCTTTTCATTATAGGGGACTAGAATGCAAAAGTAGGAAGTCAAGAAACACCTGGGGTAACAGGCAAATTTGCCTTGAACGAAGCAGGGCAAAGGCTAATAGGGTTTTGCCAAGAGAACGCACTGGTCATAGCAAAGACCCTCTTCCAACAACACAAGAGAAGACTCTACACATGGACATCACCAGATGGTCAACACCGAAATCAGATTGATTATACTCTTTGCAGCCAAAGATGGAGAAGCTCTATACAGTCAACAAAAACAAGACTGGGAGCTGACTGTGGCTCAGATCATGAACTCCTTATTGCCAAATTCAGACTTAAATTGAAGAAAGTAGGGAAAACCACTAGACCATTCAGATATGACCTAAATCAAATCCCTTATGATTATACCGTGGGAGTAAGAAATAGATTTAAGGGCCTAGATCTGATAGATAGAGAGCCTGATGAACTATGGACAGAGGTTCGTGACATTGTACAGAAGACAGGGATCAAGACCATCCCCAGGGAAAAGAAATGCAAAAAAGCAAAATGGCTGTCTGGGGAGGCCTTACAAATAGCTGTGAAAAGAAGAGAGGCAAAAAGCAAAGAAGAAAAGGAAAGGTATAAGTATCTGAATGCAGAGTTCCAAAGAATAGCAAGAAGAGATAAGAAAGTCTTCCTCAGTGATCAATGCAAAGAAATAGAGGAAAACAACAGAATGGCAAAGACTAGAGATCTCTTCAAGAAAATTAGAGATAGCAAGGGAACATTTCACGCAAAGATGGGCTCGATCAAGGACAGAAATCGTATGGACCTAACAGAAGCAGAAGATATTAAGAAGAGGTGGCAAGAATACATGTAAGAACTGTACAAAAAAGATCTTCACGACCAAGATAATCACGATGGTGTGATCACTCACCTAGAGCCAGACATCCTGGAATGTGAAGTCAAGTGGGCCTTAGAAAGCATCACTATGAACAAAGCTAGTGGAGGTGATGGAATTCCAGTTGAGCTGTTTCAAATCCTGAAAGATGATGCTGTGAAAATGCTGCACTCAATATGCCAGCAAATTTGGAAAATTCAGCAGTGGCCACAAGACTGGAAAAGGTCACTTTTCATTCCACCCCCAAGAAAGGCAATGCCAAAGAATGCTCAAACTACCACACAATTGCATTCATCTCACATGCTAGTAAAGTAATGTTCAAAATTCTCCAAGCCAGGCTTCAGCAACATGTGAACCGTGAGCTTCCAGATGTTCAAGCTGGTTTTAGAAAGGGCAGCGGAACCAGAGTCCAAATTGCCAACATCCTCTGGATCATGGAAAAAGCAAGAGAGTTCCAGAAAAACATCTATTTCTGCTTTATTGACTATGCCAAAGCCTTTGACTGTGTGGATCACAAGAAACTGTGGAAAATTCTGAAAGAGATGGGAATACCAGACCATCTAACCTGCCTCTTGAGAAATCTGTATGCAGGTCAGGAAGCAACAGTTAGAACTGGACATGGAACAGACTGGTTCCAAATAGGAAAAGGAGTACATCAAGCCTGTATATTGTCACCCTGCTTATTTAACTTCTATGCAGAGTACATCATGAGAAACGCTGGACTGGAAGAAGCACAAGCTGGAATCAAGTTTGCCAGGGGAAATATCAATCACCTCAGATATGCAGATGACACCACCCTTATGGCAGAAAGTGAAGAGGAACTAAAAAGCCTCTTGATGAAAGTGAAAGAGGAGAGTGAAAAAGTTGGCTTAAAGCTCAACATTCAGAAAATGAAGATCATTGCATCTGGTCCCATCACGGCATGGGAAATAGCTGGGGAAACAGCGAAAAGAGTGTCAGACTTTATTTTTTGGGGCTCCAAAGTCACTGTAGGTGGTGATTGCAGCCATGAAATTAAAAGACACTTAATTCTTGGAAGGAAAGTTATGACCAACCTAGATAGCATATTAAAAAGCAGAGACATTATTTTGCCAACAAAGGTCCATCTAGTCAAGGCTATGGTTTTTCCAGTGGTCATATATGGATGTGAGAGTTGGACTGTGAAGAAAGCTGAGTGCCGAAGAATTGATGCTTTTGAAGTGTGGTGTTGGAGAAGGCTCTTGAGAGTCCCTTGGACTGCAAGGAGATCCAACCAGTCCATTCTGAAGGAGATCAGCCCTGGGATTTCTTTGGAAGGAATGATGCTAAAGCTGAAGCTCCAGTACTTTGGCCACCTCAGGCAAAGAGTTGACTCATTGGAAAAGACTCTGATGCTGGGAGGGACTGGAGGCAGGAGAAGAAGGGGACGACAGAGGATGAGATGGCTGGATGGCATCACTGACTCGATGGACATGAGTTTGCATGAACTCCGGGAGTTGGTGATGGATAGGGAGGCCTGGCGTGCTGCAATTCATGGGGTCGCAAAGAGTTGGACATGATGAGCAACTGAACTGAACTGAGCTGAACTGACTATCTCAAACCACCTCTGATCAATCTTCTGTAATCTTTATTGCCCTTGGACTCCCAGACCCATGTCCTGATGAGGAAGGAGAACCATGAGTGGAAAATGCATGGCAGGCAGAGGAAAAGGATGAAAGCAAGATAGATCTGCAAGATGGGAGAAGGAAGTATTGCCCACAGGTACAGCTTCTTGATCATTGTAAATTTCACCCTCGATAATAGTAGCATCCAGCTTTGGAACACACAGGGGCTTCATACTTTCTCATGAATAAAATCTCCAGTTCTCAGGTTGCTATTCGAGACTATTGCAAATGCAGCCTATGGACTGGCCTCTTTGGGGTCTCTGCACTCACTCTCATGCTTTGTCCCCATTGTTCCCTCTATTGGAAGTGCCCTCCCTCCACTTTGACCATTCCAAGTCCCATCTGTCACTTCAGGCCAAGGGGGCAGAGATTTCCCGAATTGTCTTTTCTCTCACATCCCAGTTTTGGAGTTAACATTTTCCCCTCCGCATTCCTTCCAAAGTATTTTTTCTTTAACTCCAGTTTGCTGCTGCTGCTGCTAAGTCGCTTCAGTCGTGTCCGACTCTGTGCGACCCCACAGACGGCAGCCCACCAGGCTCCCCCGTCCCTGGGATTCTCCAGGCAAGAACACTGGAGTGGGTTGCCATGTCCTTCTCCAATGCATGAAAGTGAAAAGCGAAAGTGAAGTCGCTCGGTCGTGTCTGACTCTTAGCGACCCCATGGACTGCAGCCCACCAGGCTCCTCCGTCCATGGGATTTTCCAGGCAAGAATACTGGAGTGGGGTGCCATTGCCATCTCCTATCTCCAGTTTAGTGCTTGTCATATTTTAGCATGATTATTTCCAGAATTCTAGGTATTTTGTGTGTGCCTGCATGTCATATCCTTTCTTAATTCCTTAGAAAGTGGATGGCAGGGGTTGCACCAAATTCATCTTTTGTGAATATGAATACATCTGTGTTGTATTATCTTCACAGAACCCAATGTAATGATTCATGCACAGAGGCATTGAATGATATTTATTATATGAATGAGTAATGAATGTGGAAGGATGAACAGAGTGCCAAAAAAAGAGGGAGATAGGGAATACCACTATTGGCCAGGGGAATGGGCGTGAGAGTATTATGCGAGAGATCATCTGAGGAATTGCAGTTCAGTGGGGAACGATGGTGACACTGAGAAACAGTGGAACTAAACGGTGTGTGAGACTTAGAGGGCACAGTTGTTTGCTCAGATGTTTGGCCATGCCCTCTCCTCCTCCTGTTCCCTCCTTTCATTAACTCATTCATAAATCAGTGTTCATATGCTTTGCTTTATTAGAATTTATTACCTGGGAAACCCATGAGAAACAGTATCTTACTACAATGGAAAGCAGTGCCCTTACCTGTGTTAAAACTAAAACGACAAATATTTGTCCTGAGACACTATCATGATAAAGAATTTAGGAAAGTAACCTACTGACTAATCTCTGAAACCTGTTTCTCTTCATTTCCATTACCACTCCCAGGGTATCTCTAGATTTTTTTCACCCCTTCCTGATTGCAAATACCACTGGTGTTTTGAGGATGAGATGGGAGAGACTATAGCTGTTGAATTCCTTGTTTTATTTGCATATCTCCCACCTATTTAAAAATACACATCTTAGCACATACAGTATTCTTTTAGGTATAAAATCTTCTCTTGTTCCAACCCCCAGGAATAACAAGTCCCATGTGCCTCCAGCACTGAGTCAGCCTATTTGCCATGGCACTTATCATACTGAACTGTGACAGTATACTCAATACTCAATACACATTAGCCTAGGGATTTTGTCTTAACCCATTATTAAATCTGACCCAGCAATATAGTGTCTGGATCCTACAGTCTCAGGAAAGAATTATTGAGTATACTTCATATATAAGCATGAAGGAAAAAATAATACAGCAAAATAATCACCTTAGTTTGTTTGAAATTACTGGGCATCTCTCACCTTTGTGTTTTTACTTATTACAGTCTTTTGAGAATTGTCAAGGACTTTGGGATGTTTTGATCAGGCAAAAATGCAATTTTATGAGGATTTAATGAGACAATATCATTGCCAGCTGGTTTTAGGACTCAAGAAATTTAATAGAAAATTTGTAACATTGTCTTTAATTTGTTTAAATATTTATGAACATCACTTTTGAGAGAACATATGTGGGGTTTTTTATATAATTCACTTTAGTGTGGTTTCAGTGGTTTGCTGGTTCAACTTGTTTTAACAGATTCTGCTAGAATTGTCTGTAAATGCTCTGGAATCTGAGTGGGTGTCTTTTTGGATCTCATTTCTGCTCCTTCCAACTTCCAGGGCCCCAGATTAAATCAAAGTGTCTGCCATAAGGATCTTGGGACATTTCAGACCAGCAGTCCTCATCAGAGCTCATCGTCTTCTGATATGGAGTCCAGATAATCCGTGTCAACATACAGGAGAAATCCAGAGAACAAGCTGTCAGCCCAACCTGGGTCTGAGAAGAGCCCATTCTGGTCAGTGAAGAATATCTCCAGCCAGACTTCATCTTCTGGCTGCAGATAGATGACTGTGGACCCTGAAGCCACATCATGGTTTCCTGTGTTGGCATCAAAGGTCTTTATCCGATACTGCCCATTGTGTACCAGCCCAATGGCCAGGTGCTTATTTGCCAATGTGATATCATAAGAAAAATAATAGATCCCTGGGAAAGCACAGATGAACTTTCCCGTTGAAGGGTTGTAGTGCTCTCCCTCATTGAAGAGGACCTTGTTAAATATAATTGGGAGCCTTTCTTCTGGGTAGCTGGTTGTGATGCCAACAGAAAAGGCAGATTTGAGCACGATGCTTCCACATCTACACACTCCAGGCAGCCCCGGGTCCCCTTGCTCTCCTCTGTCTCCTTTTGGTCCAGGAGGCCCAGGAGGACCTACTTCTCCTTTCTCTCCCTCAGGTCCTATGGGCCCCTTCTTCCCAGTCTCTCCTTGGTCCCCTTTCTCTCCAGCAAGGCCCAGGGGTCCAGCCTTACCTCTCAAACCTTCAAAAAGAGTTTAAAGTTTAGTTAATAGTTCCTGTAAATATAGAGTCACAAACAATATGCCCACACACCCCAAGTTTGTCTTCTCAACTTTCAACAGTATACTACTGAATAATTCATATATTTAAAAAAAAAATCACTGATGTGCTGCAATGAAGACAGAAAAATTTCATCAAAATATCAAGAAAATTTTCCTGAATATATGAGAAATCATATAAAACTTACTAAATAAAAAAAATTAACCATCATTTTGATGATGAATCACCTGCTGCTAAATTAGGTACACACAGACACTCATCATTACTGGAGGAATTCAAAAGCATGATGATATTATTCCCCAGAGTGGGGTCATGCAGGTAGGCAGGACAAGATGAATCCTAGAGGCTACTTAGTTACATGCCCCATTCAGCTTGTATCAGTATTATTAATAAAGTTAATTCAAGTTAGATTAGCTCATATTTATTAAACATTTACAGTGTCCCAGCTGCAATGCCTTATGTGCACGCGTCATCTGCTTTAAGTCTTGCAACAGCTTTGTTAACTAGGAATTATTATTACTTCTAACTGTAGGTGAAAAAACTGAGCCATGGAGAAGTTAGTTTGTTTGAAAGAACAGAGTTAGTGAAGCATGGAGAGGTGATCTGAACTCCAGCCTGCCTAACTCTGGCTCCTGGACATCTCTTGAGAGATGTGTAAATTGTGAAGTGCAACACAGAGAGGGGTCTTCAATATGTCACGATAACCAAACAGCTGTGACTGCCACCACTGTGTGGGAGTTCTTTTTGGTGGAGAAAACTGAGTTCCAGAGAGGGAAAGAAACTTGCGTCAGTAGCAAGACTAGGACTGGATATTGAGCTTAACGATGTTCTCCCTTCATCAAAATGCCTTTTACCTTTGGGGCTGAAATTAAAAGAAAAAAAACTTTTTTTTGACTCTACAGCTAAGTGGATGTATTATTTTAGTCAAGTCCTTTAATTTCTCTGGGTCTCCATATATGTAGGAAAGACATAAGGGCCGTGAAAAATAACAGTGACTAAAAATATAAAAAATGTCATTCAGTGCTATTGCCAAATCCATTTCATAAATAGCTTCTTGAAAAGTATCCAGATTATTGGTAATTTGTAATACATTTTTATAGTCAGAGAAAGTATATTATTGTTATACTGTGTAATTTTACTCTTAACAATGTATCTGTTCTCAGGAATTTTATTAAGCTAGGTCTTTTATCTTGATGGAGAAGGAAATGGCAACCCACTCCAATATTCATGCCTGGAAAATCCCATGGACCAAGGAGCCTAGTGGGCTACAGTCCATGGGGTTGCAAAGAGTCAGACACGACTAAGCGACTTCACTTCACTTCACTTTATCTTGATAGTACTTTGATATCACTTACTTGGCTATTACACATACATCAATTTATGAGTTTTATTATTTTTTTTCAGTTATTTGGCAAATTTAGCAACGAAGTGTTCTGGATAATACAAGTTTCAGGAGGATTAAAGCTATACTCTTAAAGCATCAAATATTTTGTCTCAATGATTTGACAAAGAAGTTGTTTAGTAATTTATGATGCATAGAAAAATGCTAATAATGAATGCAACCCTTTTTTGGCAACATAGGGTTGCGAAGAGCTGGACAAAACTTATTGATGACAACAGCAACAACCGGATACAGCAGCAACAGCACAGTCAGCATTGTTATTGATCATAGGGCTGTTCTCCAGCCCTGGATGACCTTTGCTGTTAAGTTAAAATTCTGTTGCAGGGAAAAGCCAGTTCTGACTCCATGTTGGAACTGTTTCTCTGACTTGTTTTTTTATTACTTTTCTTATTATAATCATTCATAATGGCCCATCTCAGAGAAGCCTGCCCCTCTGCCTGAATGTTAAAGTGCCTTGTTTAACACCCAGTCCATCTGTAGATGGTAGGAAGAAAGAAATTAACACATCTCCTGCCTGAGGCTTGCCATTCCAAGAGATATTTGCAAGATTAATGGCCTTTTTACTTTGTTTCCTCACCTTCCCTCATCTCTGATCTATAAAGAACCTGAAATCCAGACCCCATACATGGTTATTTTGAGACATTAGTCTAACATCTCCTCAATCAGCTGGCCTCCAAATAAAGTCATATTTCTTGCCTCAACACCTCGTCTCCGATTCCTTGGCCTGTTGTACGGTAAGCAGAGCAAGCCTGGACTTGGTAACAATTCCACTAGCCCCGCCAAAACAAACTAGTATTTATTTCTTGAAATAAGGCCACGATAGTCCGATCTTTTGATGTTTGTTTCTGTTTGGTAGAAAAGGAATATGAATACTATTTTACTGTGAAATTAACTTTTGAATCAAGGAGTACAACTTACACATTGCTATTTTATTCTCAATAGGAGCTGTCTTTATACATGACTTTGATGTATCAATAAAAAAAAACATTTTGGCATCAGTAGCAATTCCTACCACTACATTTCATTATGTACTAAAATTTCTCTGCCCCTATAACTTTGGGCAGGTCAACTCTCGTCTGAATTTCAAATGCCACATTTATACTATCAAAATATTGGATCTAAATCCACTCTAAACCCGGCGGGGAAAGTAGCAAATGGTGACTCAGCAGACCCGATAAGCTCTGGTTCAGCTGTGGATTAGTTGGGTGAGTGTGAAGAAGGGGCTTTATCTCTACAACTTTAGTTTCTCAGTCCTTGAAATGAAGGTTTTGGACTAGATTTCTTGAAGTCTTATTCTCTTGAAAATCTTAGCGACCAGACCATAAATACTAAGATGCAGTTTTACAATGCCCAAAAAGGTCTTTATAATCTCAACACTTGGATCTCTATAGTCATTGAATATTTTGAACTGCTGGGAGTTAGATAACCAGGGACTAGCTGTAATAATTTATAGTAACTCTTCCTGTGTGCTTGAAGGATTTGCCCTGTGATAAGGCCCAATTAATGAAGAATGGAATGAAGGGATAAATCACTCTCCCCTCCCTATTCAGTCAGACATATGCTCGGTAGAGAGGAGAATTATGGAGTGTTAGTCTATGCTTAGATACTGAAACTTGGAGAGAATGGATTTCTTCTTGGTTCTCCATGAAATGAGCTTATAAGGATTTTTTTCTTTAGTGCTATTTCTTTTTTCGATCTATCCACCCATGCACTCATCATACATGTATGTGCACAGGCATATATCCATCTAAACCATCTAATACTGATTGATCATCCACTGCAGGCTAGGTGCTGTGCTGGGTCTGAGTGCCCTTGACTTGAATGACAACTGTCTTATCCCCAAGTTAGCTATTATGACATGTTACATTGTGATCTGCAAATATGGGTCATAACTAAGTTCATAAACATCCAAAGCAGTATAGTAAAACAGAATGATCTCTTCACAAGGTGGTTCTAGTGTTTCCTCTGTCCATGAAATTTTGCAGGCAAGAATACTGGAGTATATTGCCATTTCCTCCTCCAGGGGATGTGATTTCACATTGTATTAATTAAAAAAATATATTACCACAATAATTGCTATACAGCAGTGAGGGAGATGGTCTTCCTTGGTGACTCAGATAGTCAATAATCTGCCTACAATGTAGAAGACCTGTCCCTGTGTCAGGAAGATCCTCTGGAGAAGGAAATGGCTACCCACTCCAGTAATCCTGCTTGGAGAATTCCATGGACAGAAGAGTCTGGTGGGCTATAGTCCATGGGGTCACAAAGAATCAGACATGACTGAGGGACTAACACTTTCTGTTCACAGTGAGGGAGACATATTTTAATGGAAGGTTAATAATTCAAACTCTGTAATTTAGAGTAGGGAAGCTGGACAGAGCATATACTTGACCGTGCCAGGGGGTTGAGGTGGATGTGGTGGGGATAAATGAGAAGACATACACAAGTATTAAAGGGGAAACAGGAAGCAGAAGCTCCCAGCCTCTTTGTGTCCAGTTCCAGACACATGAAAAGCTAATCCTCAAAGCCCCAGGGTTCTGTCCTTATTGTCTGTAAATGAGATGTGCCTTCACTGACCACACAGACATTCTTGCTTTTCTTATGTCTTTACCTATATGTATGTATACATTGGATTTAAATAAAACTGGGAAAGTCTTTTTACTTTTGAATATCAATTTTGTCTTTTGTAACATTATTACTGATTATGATTTTTGGTAATAAGGTTACAGTTGAAATTAAGTACCTGATGTAAAAATCACTGGTACGGTAAGTTCTTAATTAATAGTGATGATGATGATGACGATGACATATTGTAACCCTGTGCTCCCATTGGCCTGCCCCACCCAAAGTTTGCTTATCAAGATGGAGGCAATACGGGGTTCTCAACCAGGTGCAATTCAGCACCCAGGGCAAACTGGCAATGCCAGGAGACATTTTTGGTTGTCACAACTGGTGGGGAATGCCCTGGCATCAAATGAGATGTGGCTAAATGTCGTTCAATGCACGAGATAGCCATCCATGGCAACAGTTATTTGGATCCAAATATTATTAGTGTGGAGGTTGAGGAACTTCGGTTTAGAATAATATTGGAGAGCAAGAGGTGTACAAAAAGTGTGTTGAATGAAAAATGCATGAATGGATGGATGAGTGAGTGGACTGATGAATATGGGGGTTACCTGAGCTCATGTATGGTTAAAATTGTAGCAATTGTTGTTGTTCAGTTGCTAAGTCGTGTCTGATTCTTTGGGACCCCATGGACTGCAGCACGCCAGACTCCCCTGTCCTCCACTATCTTCCAGAATATGCTCAAAACCATGTTCACTGAAGCAGTGATGTTATCTAACCATCTCATCCTCTGCTGCTTTCTTCGCCTTATGCCTTCAATCTTTCCCAGCATCAGGGTCTACTCAGTCACTCAGTCGTGCCAACTCTTTGCAACCCCCGGACTGTAACCTGCCAAGCTTTTCTGTCCATGGAGTTTTCCAGGCAAGAGTACTGGAGTAGGTTGCCACATCTCTCGCATCTCCTGCATTGCAGGCAGATTCTTTGCCACTATGCCATCTGGGAAGCCCCCAGGATCTAACTACTAACATTCTATTTCAGCACCAGGGTCAATTACTAACATTCAATTTACTCTGAATGCATATCCATATGTTTAAATAGCACTACAGTTACCTCATGAAACAGATACGTCATTTCTAGTTTATTATATGGCTTTGGAGAAGACTCTTGAGAGTCCCTTGGACTGCAAGGAGATCCAACCAGTCCACTCTGAAAGAGATCAACCCTGGGATTTCTTTGGAAGGAATGATGCTAAAGCTGAAACTCCAGTACTTTGGCCACCTCATGCTAAGAGTTGACTCATTGGAAAAGACTCTGATGCTGGGAGGGATTGGGGGCAGGAGGAGAAGGGGACGACCGAGGATGAGATGGCTGGATGGCATCACCGACTCGATGGACGTGAGTCTGAGTGAACTTCGGGAGTTGGTGATGGACAGGGAGGCCTGGCGTGCTGCAGTTCATGGGGTTGCAAAGAGTTGGACATGACTGAGCGACCGAACTGAACTGAACTTGGATATCCACAAATGTAGCTATGACTAATATTCGCAGATCGCAGTGTAATAGATAATAACAGCAAACATTTACAGAATGCTTATCACATGGCACTTATTCTTGAGCATTTTGTATGTATTATTTTTCTTAATCTTCACAATCACACTTAATAACTCCAATTTACCAAGAGGAAACTGAGATTCAAAAGTTTTTTCTCCCTCAAGGATGCAAAGTTAGTAATTGAAAGAATCATATCTTTCTGACTCCAATGCATTTTTGTATGACCACTACATTACTATTTCCAGACACAGTAAGCTAAAAAGGCCAGTAATATCTAATTATGATCACGATGTCATTATAGAATTTCAAGCATATTCATGACACAGTAGTGTGTTCACAGGTGTTACCAAATAGAAGACATTGAAAGATGACGCGAGAGCTCCAAATGAAAGTTTATCTGATGTTGAAACTTCACCTAAAGATACTTTATCTAGTGTTGATTAAGGGCCATAGATTCAGTAGCTGCTGATTTGCCAAATATTTTCTGCATAAGAAATTCAGCAAAGAATTATTATCTAATCACTTGAATATATCTATAATAATATTGTTTCCCATAACATCAGTAAATCACTTGCAGTGACTAGAGACATATTTCTTAGATCTATTGATTTTTTTTCTTCCTATCTTTGTCCCACATTTTACACTTGGAAACTTGTTTTCAGAGGTTGATTCCATCCAAAACTTCCTTTTTCTTATCATTAACACAGTCTCACTAGAATTTTAATTTGGTTTACTTTGAAGCATTGCAGAATCTGGCAAGCTTCATGAGCCAACTTATTTGTGGGGGGAAAAAAGTGACAATTACTGAAAGAGTAGGGGACAATTGTCTTGCTGTATAGAGCTGTAAGAAATCTAGATTTTTAGCTGCTATAGGACAGGTGGGAGAGTGTTGAACTAAGAAAGATCAACAAAGGTTATACAGTACTACTGTCATTTCACCTGTTTGAGAAGTAAAATCTAGAAGCCTTTTGTGTCTTTTTGAGGCTCTGAGTGCAGAGAGGATGGTCCTTGTGCTTCTGGCTCCTAATTCCTGCCCCCTGCTTCATCCGCCCGTCTCCTCCCCATCCATCTGTCTGTCTGTCCATCCCTTCCCCCTCTCACTGGCAGCCACTGTACCAGCCCAGAGGTCGTGGGTATCAGATGTTCCAGGTCAATTCAGCTCTGCCAGGCATTACCCTGCCCTTCCATCCTCCTTAACTTATTGAATCATCTACCACTCTGCATTCTCATTTATAAACGGGACCACGTCCCCCTGAAAGAGCTGTCATGGGGAAGCAGTGAGATTGCAGTTAGAGGGTTTAGAGCAGCAACTGCAGCATAGCAAGGACTCAATAAATGGTTCTGATTAATGAAGGTGAGGTCAGGAAAGGACTGAAAGGGCGCTTCTCATTTGAAAAAGCAGCAAAGCAAGGGAGTCATCTTAAGGTGGGGGCGACAGAGGGTTTTTACGGAACTTCATTCATTACCTGCAGCCCCCTTTTCACCTTTCTCTCCTTTCCTGCCGTCTCTACCATCTCGTCCTGGAAGGCCGATCCGACCATGGGGCCCGGGGGAACCATTCGCTCCAGGGGGGCCTGGAGGCCCAGGCAGGCCAGGAATGCTACAGATATACCGTGGGGAGTAGCTCTCTCCTTTGAACTGATTACCCCGCGGTTGTCCACTGGCGCAAATGGCAAAACTTGTAACATAGAGCAAGACAAACATCTTTGGCTCTGAAAGAGAAACACACGGACATCAGTGCACCCTCTTAGGTGGCGGTTTCAGGATAAAGGAACTGGAGGGTGGGCATTGTCAACAATTCACCCCAGGGACCACCTCACCACGGGTGGCTAAATGCCGTGTTTGCCCTCATAATTCCACTTGAGGTTTATTGGCACATTATTCCTTATTATAATTAAATTTATTTACCTTTAATTGAAGGATAATTACTTTACTTTATTGTGCTGGTTTCTGCCAAACATCAACATGAATCAGCCATAGGGATACCTATGTTCCTTCCCTTTTGAACCTCCCTCCCACCTCCCTCCCCATCCCACCCCTCTAGGTTATTACAGACCTCAGTTTGAGTTTCCTGCATCATACAGCAAATTCCCATTGGCTATCTATTTTACATATGGTACATATTACTCTTTTTATTAATAAGCTTTATTGTAAAAGCACAATATTATCTTAAATCAGAAGGAAGAAAAATGTATTTATTGAACAAAATTACTTTGGTGGAATGCTTTGTAAAATTACTGGTGACTCAGAAAACATTGTCTGAATTAGCACATTACTGATAGTTCTCAGTTAGTGGAGATGAAGCACTGATTTTTAAAGTTCCAAAATAAATCACTTTGTTGCATTTTTTCCCTGCAGGAATTAATGATAGACTTTGAAAAATAATGTTTGTGGGTTTTTTTTGCAGAAGTATGCATTTTTTTGGCTTCCCTGGTGGTTCTGCGGTAAAGAATCTCCCTGCCAAGCAGGAGACTTGGGTTCAATCCCTATGTTGGAAAGATCCTCTGTAGAAGGAAATACTAACCCATCCAGTCTTCTTGCCTGGGAAATCCCATGGACCGAGGAGCCTGGTGGGCTACAATCCATGGGGTTGCAAAAGAGTTAAGACACGACTGAGTGACTGAACAACAACATGCATTTTAAAAAAGAAAAAGAAATGCAAATGAATAAGATAAACATCAACAGTATTCTCACCAAGCAGAGATAATTACTGTTTATACTTTGATGTATATGTTCTTCTGGTCTTTTTTTTTTTTTTCTGTACTATGAAGAAAAGTGATATTATGACATTCCTGGGAGTCTTTAACTTTTTTATCACTGAACAATATGTAAGGAGTATCTCCCCATGTCAAAAATTTTCATAACATTGAAAACATTTTTGCATTTGTCTCTGTTGTCTTTTATGTACACCATTTCCCCTTATAGATCTTTGTTTCCAGGTTTTATTTTTTTGCCAGGATAAGCACCAAGCTAGATAGACACCTTTACGTCTAATCTTTGTAGGCATCCATGGTTGTCTTTTTTAGAATTTATAGACTTTTTAAAGTAAGTGAAGGAAAGTGACATTTTCAGGATAATCATGTTTTCCACTTGCTAATCATGTGTAATGCCAATTAGTGTAATTGGAGTTCTTTGCATGTCCTGAGTGGAGGGTGTCTCAAACTTTAATTTAAAATCTGCAGGATAGAATACTTTAGTGTCCCATTAAGCTGTTAGTCTTGGGGCTCAATTAAATAGCTGGGTGAAATTAAACCATGCAAGTTGCCATGTTCCCTGAGTGAAATAGGCAACAGGTCTCATCAGCTCTGATCTAACAGGATTTTACTTTTTCTCCACAGAGCCTGGATGCTGACAGTGATGGATCACCTATTAGCATCACATTTGGCATATAGATGGAGTGGTGGGTAGTTAGGCTGGGGACAGTTGATTTTCTAGGCTAACGGCCTTAGGGCTGTCTGCCTCTTGGGTGGGGGAAGTATACACGTGTTTTTGGAATGGTGTAAATGAGTTGTTTTTGCTTGGTTGGACCTGTGCTTTAATAAGAAATCTGTACAATGCTTGATGTCTATGCCTGGAATATACTTGTCCAAAGGAAATAATCATAGCTTGTGAGAAAAGCAATTGGATAGTTTCTTTATTTTTTGACAGCCACATTAGAAAATTAACCAGCACACTGTACCACTTTTATGGCACCCATGGGGAAATTGCAACATCTTAGAATCACATTCAGACATTTGCCAGAGCCTAGGAATGACAAACTGAGAAAAACACAGAGTGTACATGTGGTTCGAAATAAGTCTGATTCCTAGAAATCTTATTTAATGAAAAACTGAAGCAACTTATCCAAATATAGGCTCTGAATCCTTGACCAAATCTCCATGTTCCCAGTGCCCCTGCCCTTCATCAAAAAAAAAAAAAAAAAAGGAAAGAAAGAAAGCGAGTATTTTTGCTATGCTCTGTTTAGAGCACAAACTCAAAATTATTTATCTTATTACTTTACTGGAATTAAGGCACTTTCTGAAAACCCCAACAGATCAGATAAACATACCAGTCTTTCCAAAGGTGCCTCAGATGAGAGAAAATGGAAAGAATCTTTTTATCCAAACCCTTGTCAGTTAAAACAAGACATGGTTATTGAATTGCTACTTTCTTCCCCTTTGTAGAAAACTGATTAGAGGAAGCTTTGAGAAGGGATTTGAAAGAGTAGAACAGGTACTTATAAGGAAGATTTTAATCAGACCAGGAATGGATTGTTGTAGCTGAGCCCAGTAGCTGGTCCTAGAAGGGACCTGAAATGATTTGAAGGGAAGATGCTTTGGGCAATGGCATCTCAGACGCTGATGGAGATGCTGAAACATACATGGCCATCGTTGGGGCATGTCTACGGAGAAGCATGTGGTCAGAGTTGAGGTTATGATGGAGAGAGGGTGGAGACATTTTAAAGATGTGCTCAGAAGAAAGGATATTAATATTTCCTCAATGGTGAAGGATCCTCTTGCCAGGGCAGGAGACCCAGGAGATGTGAATTTGATCCCTGGGTTAGGAAGAACCTCTGGAGAAGATAATGGCAACCTGCTCCAGTATTCTTGCCTGAAAAGTCCCATGGACAGAGGAGACTGGTGGGCTACAGTTCATGGGGTCACAAAGAGTCAGACATGACTGAGTGACTAAACAACAGCAAAAACAACAAGCCAGACCATGGTGCTCAAAGGAAGGATAAATGAAAACTAAAACTGATCCAGACAGGGGGAAGAGGCAGTGTGAAGGTCCTATGGCAGAGCATAGCTGGTATCTTTGAGAAACATCAAGCAATATAGTTGTGGTACCTGATGAATAATGATAACACGATGATGAGTGCCTATTCAAGGCTTGGGACTAGAGTCATCAGGATAACAAGGGAATGTGGGTTATAATAGAAAACTCCAGGGGCTTCCCTGGTGGCTCAGACAGTGAGGAACCTACCTGCAATGCAATCCCTAGGTCAGGAAGATCCCCCTGAAGAAGGGACTGGCTACTCACTCCAGTGTTCTTGCCTGGAGAATTCTGGAGACAAAGGAACCTGGCAGGCTACAGTTGCAAAGAGTCAGACAGCACTGAGTCACTAACACACACACACACACACATAGTGGGATCACCTTGTAATTGTCCTTCATTTAAAAGTCAAAAGCCTCGTGGTACATGGTCTACATGTACCTACCTTGTCCACTTTCCTTACCTCTCTGACCTCATTTTCTTCTACTCTCCTTCCCATTCCCCCAGCTTCAACCACAAACTGTATTGCTTGATGTTTCTCGAAGATACCAGCTATGCTCTGCCATAGGACCTTCACACTGCCTCTTTTCCTGTCTGGATCTCTCTTCTCTAGGACGCCTACACGTCTCATCTCCTCATCTGCTTCTGTCTTTGCTCAGATGCTTCCCTTTCATTAAACCTATCTCCTTATCTAACATCACAAACCATCTCCTACTCCCTGACCTGCCTCATGCTGCTCTAATATTTCTCTTGTCCATTGTTATCATCATTATTAGATTATTCTTAAATATTCTTATTTTATTATTAGCAATAGATTATTATATGAAATATTTTATTAAAATTTTTATTTATAAAAAATTTTAAATATCTCTTTCTGATAGAATGCAAACTCCATGAGGGCAAGGATCTTTTCCTTAGCCACTGATGTCTAGAATAGTGCTTGGCACACACACACACACCAAAAAAAACTTAAGTTGGGGCAGAGGAGAGAGGTGTGATTTTTCTGTGGAAGAAAAACGGGAGGAATTATAGAATATGAGAATATTACAAAAGGAAGAGGAAAGAGAGGACTTAAAGAAATATTCCTGGAGTCTGTGGGTTCCTTTCGCAGTGTTTGAGAAATACAGATAAAGGACTTAAGTTGTTTTAATTGTGTATAGTCTAGAGTTTTAAAAATATTTATTTCTTTGTATAGCTAAAACATGCACATTCATAAAATTCAAAAAAAAGAGATGTGCAATAAAAAGGAAATCTCTTCTCCCCCACTGTCTCCCAGACATCCAGGTTCCCTCTCTAGAGGCAATTCCTGTTGCTTGTGACTTCTATGTCCTGCCCCTTATAAAAGTACTGTATGCAAATTCTTGCAACTTTTTTTCACCTAGCTTGGAGATCTTTCCATATCAGTATATAGATAAGGCTGCCTCAGTCTTTTTTTAGTGGGTATAGAATATCCATCATAAAGGTGTATTATATTTAACAGGTCACCTACTGATAAATATTTGGGATATTTTTATCCTTGTGCTATTACAAACAATAGTGCAATGGATATTTATATATATATTGCTTTGCATGTGGTTTATAACATGAGCAGCAATAGCTTTTCCTAGTTTGTTTTTTCACTTCATTTGTGTAGTTTTAAAAATCTATTTATTGTTTCCATGTCCTGGCTATTATAAACAGTGCTGCGATGAACATTGGGGTACATGTGTTTCTTTCAATTCTGGTTTCCTCTGTGTGTATGCCCAACAGTGGGATTGCTGGGTCATAAGGCATTTCTATTTGCAATTTTTTAAGGAATCTCCACACTGTTCTCCATAGTGGCTGTACTAGTTTGCATTCCCACCAACAGTGTAGGAGGGTTCCCTTCTCTCCACACCCTCTCCAGCATTTATTGCTTGCAGATTTTTGGATCGCAGACATTCTGACTGGTGTGAAGTGGTACCTCATTGTGGTTTTGATTTGCATTTCTCTAATAATGAGTGATGTTGAGCATCTTTTCATGTGTTTGTTAGCCATCCGTATGTCTTCTTTGGAGAAATGTCTATTTAGTTCTTTGGCCCATTTTTTGATTGGGTCGTTTATTTTTCTGGAATTGAGCTGCAGGAGTTGCTTGTATATTTTTGAGATTAGTTGTTTGTCAGTTGCTTCATTTGCTATTATTTTCTCCCATTCGGAAGGCTGTCTTTTCAGTTTGCTTATGTTTTCCTTTGTTGTGCAGAAGCTTTTAATTTTAATTAGATCCCATTTGTTTATTTTTGCTTTTATTTCCAGAATTCTGGGAGGTGGATCGTAGAGGATCCTGCTGTGGTTTATGTCAGAGAGTGTTTTGCCTATGTTCTCCTCTAAGAGTTTTATAGTTTCTGGTCTTACATTTAGATCTTTAATCCATTTTGAGTTTATCTTTGTGTGCGGTGTTAGAAAGTGATCTAGCTTCATTCTTTTACAAGTGGTTGACCAGTTTTCCCAGCACCACTTGTTAAAGAGATTGTCTTTACTCCATTGTATATTCTTGCCTCCTTTGTCAAAGATAAGGTGTCCATATGTTTCAGTAGATGAATGGATAAGAAAGCTGTGGTACATATACACAATGGAGTATTACTCAGGCATTAAAAAGAATACATTTGAATCAGTTCTGATGAGATGGATGAAACTGGAGCCAATTATACAGAGTGAAGTGAGCCAGAAAGAAAAACACCAATACAGTATACTAACACATATATATGGAATTTAGGAAGATGGCAATGATGACCCTGTATGCAGGACAGCAAAAAAGACACAGATGTGTATAGCGGACTTTTGGACTCAGAGGGAGAGGGAGAGGGTGTGATGATTTGAGAGAATGGCATTGAAACATGTATAATAACATGTAAGAATCGAAATGCCAGTCTATGTCTGATGCAGGATATGACACGCTTGGGGCTGACGCGCGGGGATGACCCAGAGAGATGTTGTGGGGAGGGGGGTGGGAGGGGGGTTCATGTTTGGGAACGCATGTACACCTGTGGTGGATTCATGTCAATCTATGCCAAAACCAATACAGAATTGTAAAGTAAAAATTAAAAATAAATAAATAAATTAAAAAAAAATAATAAAAAAAATAAAAAAAAAATAAATAAAAATCTATTTATTGTGAAAGTATTTTTTTGAAGTTTAATTTCTTATGCTTAGAAGGCCATTCCCATTTTAAGATAACATAATTCTTGAATAATTCTTCTTTTCTTTTAGCTTTTTGTTTCATTTATGTATGTAAAAATTTTAGTTGCTCAGTTGTGTCCAACTTTTTGCGACCTCACGGACTGTAGCCCACCAGGCTCCCACCAGAACTTCCCAGGGAAGGATACTGGAGTGTGTTGTCATTTCCTTCATCTTTGTTTCATTTTTCATGTTTAAAATTTGAGTTACTGGAAATTTTTCTGATAAAAAGTGTGAGGTAGGGTCGTACCATTATATTTTCAACACTTTGTATTAAATGATCCATCCTTCACCCATTGGTTTGCAGTGAATTTGGTTATTTTGGATGAGAATAAACTATGTGAGTCATGACTCTATACACATTACAATATTTTCAAAGTTTTTTGAGGTTTAATGTGAGCATCATAAAACTGATCAATTTAAAACATACAATTCAATGTACACTACAATCTACTTCAGAACATTTTCAAAACTATAAAAGGAAACCTTATACACATTAGCACTCACTCCTCATACAAAATATCCTGAAAGATTGCATTGAATTATGTAAATTTATGTAGAATTTGTGTTAAAATGTATTTTTTCCCACTATTGTGCTCCTTTGGAGTTATAAAGTTAAAGGTCTGGAACTATTGTTAATTTGAACAGATCTGTCCTGGGTATTAATTGTAAATGACTCTCTATGCAATTTTTCTGTAAGGATTACAAAGTAACAGAACTTTAATTCTTTTAAACATATATTTTAAAAATTACTCTGTGGTACTGTAGATTTGAAAACTTTCATGTCAATGTGCATTTTGAATCTGTAATGTAGGAATGTAGTATGCAGTGTTTTACAAATCTTCTTGGTCATAGAACCCTTTGTTTTTGTTAAACTAACTATATAAAATACTTGGAAAGACACTGGATAAATTAGAGCAAAGGTTCAACTTTTGGAACATCTGTCCACAGTTGGAGATCTTTCTGTAAATAGCATGGTTTTCCTTTATTGTAAAATAAAATAAACGCACGCATACATGGTCAACTAATACTTGATAAGGGAGCCAAGAATACTCACAAGGCAAAATGTAGTCTCTTCAATAATAAACGATGTTGGAAAAACTAGATATTCTCACACCCCCCCCCAAAAAAAAAGAAACTGGAATCCTGTCTCACATCACTCAAAAAAATAACTCAAAATGGGTTAAAGACTTAAATGTAAGGCTGAACATCATAAAACCTCTGGAAGAACACATAGGAAAAAAGCACAGTAACATTGGTCTTGGCAACAGTTTTGGGGATATAGTACCAAAAGCATAAGCAACAACAGCCAAAATAAACAAATGGGACTACATCAAATTAAAAAGTTTCTGCACAGCAAAAGAAATGACAAACAAAATGAAGAGGCAAATATGGGAGAGAAAATATTTGCCAATCATGTATCTGATAAGGGGTTAATATCCAAAATACACAATGAGCTCGTATAATTCAATAGTAAAAACCAAATAATCCAATTAAAAATGGGCAAAGGATCTGAATAGGCAGTTTTTTTTTTTCCCCAAAGAAGACATATGAATGGACAGCAGATACATGAAAGATGCTCAACGTCACCAGTCATCAGGAAAATGCAGATCAGAAACACATCGAGCTATCACATCTATCAGAATGATTGTAATCGAAAAGAGAAAACAAGGGATGAGAACCTTGATGAGAATATGAACTTGTATAGCCATTAGAAGAGACAGTATGGAGATTCCTCCAGAAATTAAAATGAGAACTACCATATGACTCAGCAAGCTCACTTTTGGGCTACATATATGAAGGAAATGAAAATCATTACCTTGAAGAGATATCTGAATTCCTACAAAAAGTCTAATTCAAAAAGTATATCCACTCCAGCATTCCTAGCAGTATCATTCACACTAGCCAAGACATGGAAGCCACCTTAGTTTCCATTGACAGACGAATGGATAAGGGAAATATATGAATGAAGAAAGGAAATATACAGAATATACAGTGTAATATTATTCAGCCACAAAAAAGGAAACTCTGCCATTTGCGACCACATGGAGAGCCTGGGGGCTCAAGTGCACACAGCCCTAAAACCAGCCCAGGTAGGTAGGATGTGAACCAAGCTCTTTTGTCTCTGAACACTTGGGTTTCTTCCTGACCTCATGTGAGGGAAACCGTAGCACAACTTCATGGCAAAGGGCTCGATTACTAATTCAATTTGAAAATGTGCTTTGCCTGGAAGTCATTAGGATAGGTAAGCATGGCTGCCAAAGCGAGACGCATCCTTGGCTTACAGGGGAAGGGATTTCACAACAGTGGGCTGTGTCCTCCTCTGGGCTGTGAGCAGGACAGGACGGGAACTGAGGTGCTTACACTCTAGTGCCTTCTGTCTGTGCTTCCTCAGCTCTGCCTTGGGGGCCTGGGTTTTCCTTCTCAGACTGACTACTTCTGTTGACCATGAAGCCCCTCCCTCTCCTGTCTCTACTCCACCCTCCATGATCGCTCAGCCACATGGTGTGATGGCTATTGGATTTTCTCCACCAGAATGTAAACTCCATCACTGACACTTAGGGCAAAGACTAATCTACCGCAGAGGCTCAACAAGGGTTGAGTGGAGGAAAAGAGTTAATCGATATTTATTCTTATCAACAGCTTCTGATTCATAAAGCTCTGGCTGCTTTATATAAAAGGCAATGATGCCACAGCAATAATCAGTGTTGACATTTGTCAAACAGTTTGTTGTCTGTTTGACACGTGAAGCCTGTCTTCCCAAAGACCCTCTCCTGGTAGGTCAGATAGGGAACCCCTGTGCAGAGAAGTCAGGTGACTTGTCTGCAGTCACAAAGCTAGCGCTACACCAGGAATTTGAACCCAGGTCTTCAGTTTCATGGGTTCTTCTCCCAGAGCTATTTGATTCATAAACTTAAAAGCTACCCAAATGAAACAAGATGTTGCAGCTGCCATCTGCCAAGATTCTAAAAAAAGAGTAAACACCATACCTTGCTCTGGGGTGGGGGTTGCTCCAGAATTCTAAATCCACAATAGACTGAGGATCTTTCATGAGAGCTCAGAGAAAATCTTGCTTTGGTACCAGACAGAAAAACAGATCCAAGTTCTCAGAGATTTTCAAATAGTTGTGCTAAAAATAATTCTCTCCTTTGGTCCCAGAGAGACAGAGGCACTGGAAGTCATTCATCGGGTGAGGCTCAGTCAGGGCCAGTTGAAACCACGGTTTTGTTTGATATTAAACCTGGGAGCGCCGTCTTCTCTCGCCCGTTAAGTGTAGAGGCGCCTCCATCTCTTGTGTGTCGTGGCCTCGTTTTCAGATTTGTTTACTTAATTTTTTCCCCTCTTCATTTGTTTTCCACCGAGTGGATGTTTCAGGAAAGAAATTACTCACTGACTGGAAATTAGTTGTTAACTTAGAACAGTTATGTCCTATTTGAGCATTTTCAATGTAGAATCTTCAGACTCTGGACTTGGGCTTGTGTCTCCTGGGATAGCAAGGGGAGTGGTCCCTAGTCTGAGTAAATACGGCAGGAAAATGGTCCCTCATTCTACACGCTGCAAAGTGAAAGAGGGGGACGAATCCTGTACTGCTGTTTTCTTTGTTCTCTGCTGAATGGATAAACGATTGGGTATTTTTAGAAGATGAATAGGTCTTTGTCCCTGTAGAGAACTGATTGCAACGACTCAAAAGGCAGATGGTTCTCGAAACCCTACGACGATTCATTGTCACTGCAATTAGTTTCCTTTAGGTACGAACTTCACGTATCTTCTCAGCAAAAGTAGTATGTAATTTATGATGGCATTTATAGAAAATAAGTCGCCGAAAAATTTTGTGTTTTATCTTGCTTTCCCCACTATACTTTTCGAGCTACTTAGAATGCAAATTGGGAGAAGTACTTCCGGTTGGGGAAGTGGGCACAAGTCACAAATTTGACCAAGAAGACTGGTGGACTCCTTACTCTGAAAAGGTTTATTTTGCTTTGGCTGTCTGTTCTCCTACATTTGGGTTAATTGCTCAGTGGGTAAAGAATCTGCCTGCAATGCAGGAGACACAGGAGATATGGGTTCAATCCCCAGGTTGGAAAGATCCCCCGGAGAAGGGAATGGCAACCTGCTCCAGTATTTTTGCCTGGAGAATCCCATGGACAGAGGAGCCTGACAGGCTAAGGTCTTTGAGGTCTCAAAGAGTCGGACATGACTGAGTGACTAAGCAAACATGTGCATCCACCATCACCCTGCAATCGGAAAAAAATAGTCTTTTGAATTTGTTGGCTGCAAAATCTGAGTGCTAACATAGGGTCACAATACCAATGCCTTGAGCACAGACATGAGGCAGAGTTTTTGTTAATCAGAGAGAATCCCTGGGTTTATTTTTCTCATCCTCAAAATAAGATGGTTGTGTTTGATTATTCCTAAGTTTTCTCATAGTTTTTAAAATTGTTTCATCTCATGATTAATAAGGTGGAACTTAAAAACTGATGTCAGCATCAGCATACATGCAGGTAGAGATACAGGTTGCTTGGAAGGAGATACTTGTTATTGAGAGAAGTCCCTCAGGTGACCCTGTTAGTACATAAAGGGATGACTTAATAGTGGCTTCATGAAGACTCGCCTCTCAGGGACCCTTGGAAGGAGAGGGGTTGAGATTGTTTACTTAAAGCCTCCATGGCCTTCAGGAAAGGAAGGAATCAAGGGCCCAGTTCCTTCTCTCCATGAGGCAAATTTAAAGAGTAGTCATGGACAACAGGGTTGGCCCAATCTGAAGTCTGCTGTGAAGAAGGGACACTGTGGACCAGAGGATGCAACTGAGCTGGTGGTATGTGGGAATCTGAGCCAAAAAGCCGAAAGGATTTGTAGTTGGCTGTCTTTGGAAGAATACGTGGATGAGGCTGACTGTTCATCTGTCTTCAGTCATTCTGTCATGGCAGCTCTTCTTTAGGAAACAGTGGTTGAACACACTGTGAATTAAGAGGGTCGTTATATTGAAGCCTGGTGAGTGAGTAATAATGTCAGCTAGAACATCTCCTGCAAATGGACAAGCATCCACTGGACTCTGCACAGAGTGAGGCAGTTTGGTAGAAGCTAAAACAACAAGGCAAGTGGATCATCAGAGGTTTTGTTTCTCACTTTCTGCCTGAGTTAGAAGTAGAAATGACCCCATTCAAACCAGGAAAGCCCCTAGACTTCTTAAATTGTTCACGGAGGGAGAGGATTTAGATCTTGACTAGTGTGTGTGTGAACTTAGTCACTCAGTCGTGTCCCACTCTTTGCGACCCCATGGACTGCAGTCCACTGTGGCCCGCCAGGTTCCTCTGTCCATGGGGACGCTCCAGGCAAGAATACTGGAGTGGGCTGCCATGCCCTTCTCCAGGGGATTGTCCTGACCCAAGGATCGAACTGGGGACTCACGCATTGTAGGCAGATTCTGTATCAGCTGAGCTACCTGGGAAGTCCCTTGACTAGTCTGCCTACTAATAAAAGCAAACGGAAACCTGAAAAGCAATTGGAAGAAAAAAATGGCATGACTATATTTGAACTTGAATCGGCACATAGATCTAGAGGCTGAATGTTTTCATTAGTTCACTCCTAGGGTCACACCACAAAACAACTCACTGTCATATGTAAGAAAGTCCTGACTATCTGAACTTAAAGGAATCTCCCCACACTCCCCTCCGAGGCCTTCTAAAAGCCTGGACTGGAATTTCAGTCCTTATAATCTTAATTACCAGAATGCCAGCCTGTGGATATGTATATATACATTTGTGTACAAGTGATGATTTTATTTCTATTGAACTATAGTTGATTTACAATGTTGTACTGGCTTCTGGTATACAGCAAATTGACTCAGTTATACATATATTTTCCTTTATAGTTTCTGACAAGATACTGAATATAGTTCCCTGTGCTAAACAGTAAGATCTTGTTGCCCATTTATTAAAACATTTTATGTGAAGTGGTTGTTGTTTTTCAGTTGCTAAGTCGTATCTGACTCTTTGTGACCCCATGTACTACAGCACACCAGGCTCCTTTGTCCTCCACTATCTCCTGGAGGTTCCTCAAATTCATGTCCATTGAGTTGGTGATGCTATCCAACCATCTCATCCTCTGCCGCCTCCCCCCCCCTTTTTTTTTCTGTTTTTAACTTTCCCACGAGTTTTTTTTCAAAATCTTCCAATGAGTCAGTTCTTCACATCAGGTGGCCAAAGTATTGGAGTTTCAGTTTTAGCATCAGTCTTTCCAATGAATATTCAGAGTTGATTTCCTTTAGGATTGACTGGTTTGATCTCCTTGCAGTCCAAGGGACTCTCAAGAGTCTTTTCTAGCACCACAATTAGAAAGAATCAATTCTTTGGCACTCAGCCTTCTTTATGGTCCAACTCTCATATCTGTATATGAACACTGGAAAAACCATAGCTTTGACTATAAGGACATTTGTTGGCAAAGTGATGTTTCTGCTTTTTAATATGTTGTCTATGTTTTCACAGCCTTCCTGTCAAGGAGAAAGCATCTTTTAATTTCATGGCTGCAGTCACCATCCACAGTGATTTTGGAGCCCAAGAAAAGAAAATCTGTCACTGCTTCCATTTTCTCCTCTTCTATTTGCCACGAAGTGATGGGACTGGATGCCATGATCTTTTATGCGTATTGAGCTTCAAGCCAGCTTTCACTCTCCTCTTTCACCCTCATCAAAAGGCTGTTTAGGTCTTCTTCACTTTTTGCCGTTAGAGTGGTATTATCTGCATATCTGAGACTGATGCTATTTCTCCCGGCAGTCTTGATTCCAGCTTGTGATTCATCCAGCAAGGCATTTCACACGATGTACTCTGCATAAAATGAGTACATGTCTCTTACATCTCTTCCAACGGCAGTTGGGTTCTTTACCATTCGCACCACCTAGAAAGCCTCATGTAAAAGAGCATGTATCTGCTAATCCCAAACTCCTAATTATTCCCTCCCTTCCCTTTCCCCCTTGATAACCGTAAGTTTGTTTTTTATATCTATGAGTTTGTTTCTATTTTTTGCCTGTTTCTGTTTTGTAAATAAGTTCATTTATATCTTTTTTTTAATTTAAAAAAAAATTTAAGTAAGTGCTCTCCTATGATATTTGTCTTTCTCTGATTTACTTAATATGATAATTTCTAGGTCCATCCATGGTGCTACCAATGGCATTATTTCCTTCATTTTTAATGGCTGAGTAATAGTCCATTGTATATATGCACCACATCTTTATCCATTCATCAGTTGATTGGCACTTGAGTTGCTTCCATGTTTTGGTTATTGTTTATAATAACAATATAATGTTGCTATGAACAGTGGGGTGCATGTAAGTGATGATTTCTTAAAGGGCTTTTCTCATTTGCTTCTCTTTCTGTTGACACCGCCTCTGCCAAATAGCTTAGAAATGGATGAATTTGTTGACTACTAGAGAGATAGATGTGTTCTTATTTTTCTGTTTCAGCTTGGCCACGTTTTGATACAATTTATGGATGGCTTCACTGACTCGATGGACATGAGTTTGAGTGAACTCCAGGAGTTGATGATGGACAGGGAGGCGTGGCATGCTGTGATTCATGGGGTCCCAAACAGTCGAACACGACCGAGTGATCGAACTGAACTGAACTGAACTGATGTGTGTTCATATTTGCTTTTCGGTAGCATTCATAATTTACTTAAATTCCCTATAGTGTTTGATGGCAAGGTTTCTTATATTATTAAAATCACAGTATTTTTTTCATTCTGCAATATGTGATTTTTTCTTCATTATTTTTCATTTCAGATAACTTTTTATAATCTGTTTTCCTGGATTTATGCTTCTTCACAGAGAGAACAATTCTTTGAAATAATCTCCTAGTGTTCAGACCTTGACGGAATTAAAGCTTGTTATTGCCTATTTCACTCAGCTATTTTCACTCTAATTTTAGAGACAGAGGCAAAAAAATGATGGGTAGAAAAATATGCTGAGGGGAATATGGTTGTTGTTGTTTAGTTGCTAAGTTGTGTTTGACTGTTTGTGACCCCCATGGACAATAGCCCACCAGGCTCCTCTGTCCATTGGATTTTCCTGGCAAGAATACTGGAGTGAGTTGCCAGGAATCTGCAGAGGATCTTCTTGATCCAGGGATTGAACCCAGGCTTCCTGCAAGTCTCCTGCATTGACAGGCGGATTCTTTACTGATGAGCCACGGAGGAGAGAGTGACTAAGGGTAAGAAGTGGGTTCTATTTTCACCTGCCACGCATGCTCAGGCCAAGGTCTTATTCTGTCTTTCAAAGGCAGATTTTTTTTTTTTCCCTTTCAGCTTGTGATTTTTTTTTTCCTGTGGCTTAACTCACTTTTCAACTGAATTCAGTTAAATCTAGACCAGTCCAATCAATGTTCATGCAGCATTTCACAGAGTGCTGGTGAAACAGCTCTCAAGAAAATGGCTCAGATTGGTAGTTTTGTCAATTTCCTTGGTGTAAATACTCCCATCAGAGCCAGTTTCCAGCTACCAACCTGATTTACTGAAAGCAAAGCTGTGAAGAATTGCCCATTGCTTGCTGGTCTCAGCTAATTCAGCACAACACTGAGAATACGTACATACATACATATATATATGTCGATTCCAGGTACTAGAATTATTTTAAAAAGAAGATCCTAGCTTATGTCCTAGATCTTCCCTTGTGGCTCAGCAGGTAAAGACTCTGCCTGCAATGTGGAGACCTGGGTTTGATCCCTGGGTAGGGAAGATCCCCTGGAGATCCTCTGCAGAAGAGAAAGGCTACCCACTCCAGTATTCTGGCCTGGAGAATTCCATGGACTGTATAGTGCATGGGGTTGCAAAGAGTTGGACATAGCAGAACGACTTTCAGTTTCTCAGCTTATGTGCGAAGACATTACATCATTTTCTCCTTTAATCCTTACCCTAACCTCTTTTTTAAAAAAATATTTATTCGTTTATTTTTGGCTATACTGGATTTTTGGGGCTGTGTACGGGCTTTTCTCTAGCTGCGGTGCACGGGCGTCTCATCGCAGTGGCTTCTCTTGTTGCTTCCATAATTGTGATGCAGGGGCTTAGTTACCCCACATCACGTTGGATCTTCCAGGACCAGAGATCGAACTAGTGTCCCCTGCATTGGCAGGCAGATTCTTAGCCACTGAACCACTGGGGAAGTTCACCATAACCTCTTAAGGCGATTCATTTTATCATCCTTCTTTGGAAGATGAGGAATTTAGGCAGGCTGACCCACCGTGGGCCCACGTAACCCTTTTGCCATGTGCCCTAAGGGCTCACTGACTCTACAAGACCAGGTTCCTGCATCCACACGCTCAGCTGGCAGTCTGTGTCTTACACACCTGACTCTCCTGACCCCTCTTCTCTTCCCCACAGCTCTAGGTTCGGGTGGGAATCTTGTGCTTTTAGCCTCAGTGCCTTGCTTTTGTCACTTTCTCTGGCTTGCAAGTCCCTCTAGCCATGTCTGTCCAATGTCCTTTTCTTCACCTCCTCGCTTTTGTCCTCCGTACACATCACATTCCCCAGAGAGCCTCCCTGATGCTCTCAGCAGGTGCAGCCTTTCCTTCCCTTGAACCCTCTTACCATATTGTTTAGATTTCTCTTATGCTTCTTAACTCATGGGTTCTTAACTGGATCTATTGCATCTGCACACCAGTAGATTGGGTGGAGGTACTTAACTTTTTTTCAAAGACTGTACGGGCAATTCTGAAAGCCTCAGTGGCCAGGTATCGGGAATCTTTCCCTTATCTACTTCTGCACAACTGATGCCTCCTCTGTTAGTCTTTTCAAGCCAGGGAATGTTAGTGATATAAATCTGATCTGGTCTTCTCACTCTTTCATCCTGTTTTTTTTTTTAAATTCATCACCTTATCACATATTTATTGAGCTCCTATCATATGCCAGATAGTGAGTGTTTGATCTTGGTATTCAATGGCGAGCAAACATGGAGTCTTTGGAAACAAAAAGTCTAGAGGGAAAGACAGACATTCATCGAACAATCACAAGACTGTGTTGAACAGATGTTAACTGGGAATTTCCATCCTCTTGGAGTCTCAGTTGAGGACTCAGGGCAGAGAATAATGGGCAATCTGTGCCCACACATTCACTTAAGACTTGCCAAAACCCAGTTGGATCTGATACTAGCCATCTCCCACTTTTACCACTTTTTATAAGAGAAAACTAGAAATTCAAACCGAATGAATAGTTGAAGCAAGTCATCAAGGTAGAGAGGTATTAGTTGATAAGGGAATGCCCTCTCCCTTCCCTTTGTATGTGGGAGGGGAGGGAGGAATAATACTGTCCAGTTTCTAACCTGGTGGCATGGTCCTCAAGACATCACTGAGAGTGTCAGAGGTGACTGAAAGAAAGAAATCATCTTGTTCTCCTAGTGGATGTGTACTGAGATTGAACCTGAAAGCCATTCAGCTCTTATGGGATCAGAGAAATCTGAGGGAGCTTCACCCACCCCCAGTGTTTGAAACTAGGGAATTCTGAAGGCAGAAGGCTACTGGGATAAAAGAGAGCAGGGTAGAAGCAGCTATTAAAAAGGCAAGGATGTATGCATTTCCCTAGAGATACAAGGTAATAAGGATGGCAGCTGGAACTGGACCACTTCGGTGGGACCTCTTGAGCCAGGATGGTGTCCTCCTGGGATGAGGAGGCCAAGAAGAAGCCATGTAGTGTATCACCAAGTGCAGAAGCTGAGGCTGGTGTGGGGACAACTCAGGGCATCCTTCCAGAAGTCTATCACCCATTGTTGTTGTTGATCAGTCCCGAAGGCCTGTCTGTCTCTTTGTGACCCCAGCAAAGAGTCTGCACTGCAGCATGCCAGGCTCCTCTATCCTTAACTATCTCCTGGAGTTTGCTCAAATTCATGTCCACTGAGTCTGTGATGCTATCACCCATATCAGAAACCTATATACTACTGATACTATGTATAAAATAGATAACTAATGAGAACCTACTGTGTAGCACAGGGATCTCTACTCAAGCTCTGTGGTGACCTAAGTGGGAAAGAAATCCAAAAAAGAGGGGGTGGATGTATATGTATATATAAGGCTGAGTCATTTTCTTGTACAGGAGAAGCTAACACACTGTAAAGCAGTTATATGACAAGAAAATTAATTAAAAAATAAAACAAAACCCATTGGAAGGACTGATGTTTAAGTGGGAGCGCCAATACTTTGGCCACATGATGAGAAGAACTGATTCATTGGAAAAGACCCTGATGTTGGGAAAGATTGAAGGCAAAAGGAGAAGAGGGTGGCAGAGGATGAGATGGTTAGATAGCATCCCCGATTCAGTGAACATGAACTTGAGCAAACTCTGGGAGATAGTGAAGGACAGGGAAGCCTGGCATGCTGCAGTGTATAGGCTCACAAATAGTTGGACATGACTTAGCAACCGAACAACAAAAACTCCTCTGCATAGACAGCATCGCCGATCACCAGGACCTGGTTCCTGAGTTCCTGACTGGAGAAGACACAGCAGTATTTTTCATACACATAAACACCTATTATTATGGATAACTGAGAATTAACATAAAGATATTATCCCAGATCATAATACTTGATTCTCACCTTTCTGCCCCAAACGTTGCTTCTTATATTTTAAGTCATAAGAAAATTTGTAAAAATTACAGAAAATATTGAACTTACAGAAAAGTAAGAGATCGAATGGAAAATGACTTGCAGCTCACCCACCACTCCAGCTCAATGGTTCCCAGGGGGAATCTTATTTCATCAACACCCCTAACTCACTGGTCCCCCACCCCTGCATTTGGTATGTTTGGAAGCAAATGCCACATATCATATTATCTAACTATTTCAGGAAAACCTAGGAATTTTTGTCATCTTGGATAATAACAGAGTGATTGACACCATGCAGCCTTGTCAGCCCTGGAGACCTTTTAACAACAACCAAAAAAAAAGGCATTCTTTAGGCAATTCAAAAATGTCTTAAAAGCACTTTATGCACAAACTATTAGACTGTGCACTAAAAGTTCCGAAATATAATTTTATGCAGCTGTCAGGCTTTCTCAGTGAAGTTTTCAGAGTTCACGGGGAGCTCTCTGATGACTTGTTACAGAAATTCCAAGAAGGTTTGAGCTCTTTAAAGGCCTGTCTGTGGGCCAGTGGGTTTTGGGAAAGAACACAGTTCAGGGCTGGCCTTTGGTCCTGCTGCACGTGCAGGAGAGGTTAGGCTGCTGCCAGCTGCTCTGGGTCTTGGCTTTTGCTAATGTAACCTGTCATGCCGTCCGAAGATTGTTTAGGAAACGCAAGAGAACTAGCACCGTCCTTAAAATGTTAGGGAGTCCTGGGATCTTGGGATGCGAAGGCCAACAGAGTGGTGTGCATTGCCTCGGGAATTTAATCAGAGTTGGCAGGCACAGAATGGAGCCTGTCAGCCTTGGGGAAGGACCTCAGCGGGGCTGGACAGGCCTCCTCTGTCCCTGCAGTGGTGCAGACAGAAAAGAGAGACCGGGGAAACGCTGACCTGGAAGGCAGACCACAGGAACCAGAACTCCGCAATTTTGCATAACCACGTTTGTGCTTCCTGTAGCTCTGACTTCAATTCGTACATCTCCCTGAGAAAGATTTGGCATATGAGAGATTCTGCATCTTTCTTTTTTTTTTTAATTTTTATATTCTGGTGTGTGTGTTCTTTTTTAAATTGACATATAGCTGACATATGACATTTTATTAGTTACAGATGTACCGAATAATGGTTTCATATGTGCAATATTGCAAAATGATCACAGGTCTAGTTGACATCTAACACCACATGTAATTACAGACTGTTTTCTTTCTTTTTTTTTTTGTGATGAGAACTTTTAAGATTTACTCTTTGCAGTTCAGTTCAGTTGCTCAGTTGTGTCTGACTCTTTGCAACCCCATGGACTGCAACACTCCAGGCTTCCCTGTCCATCACCAACTCCTGGAGTTTACCCAAACTTGTGTCCATTGAGTCAGTGATGCCATCCAACCGTCTCATCCTCTGTCGTCCCCTTCTCCTCCTGCCCTCAATCTTTTTACTCTCTTAGCAACTGTCAAATATACAATACAGTATGATTAATCATGGTCACCATGCTATATATTATATCCCAGGACCTATTTATCTTATAACCAGAGGTTTGTGCCTTTTGACTGTCTTCACTCATTTCACCTACCTCCTGCCCCCACCTCTGGCCACCAATAATCTGATCTCTGTGTCTGTGATCTCACCAATTTTTTTTTTAATATTCCACATAGACATGAGGTGATAAGGTGTTTTATTTTCTCTGTCTTGCCTATTTAATTTAGCAAAATGTCCTCAAGTTTCATTCATGTTATGGCAAATGGTACGATTGCCTTCATTTTTATATGGCTAAATAATATCCCATTGTATAAATGCATGTATATACACTGCTAAGTCACTTCAGTCATGTCCGACTCTGTGCAACCCCATAGATAGCAGCCCACCAGGCTCCCCCGTCCCTGGGATTCTCCAGGCAAGAACACTGGAGTGGGTTGCCATTTCCTTCTCCAGGATATACACTAGATTTTCTTTATCCATTCATCCATGGATGAACACTCAAAGTGGTTTCTGAGACACCATATCTTTGAGCAATAGACAATAAAATATAGTTACCATTCATCAAGAGTTTATTAGGGCAAGGCACTGTCCTAAGTGTTTTCTGTGCATTTCTTATTTATTCTTTACCAAGAGCACATGAAGTAGCAACTATAATTTCCTCATGATAAGGGAGGAGGGCTGAGGTTAGGGTCAGGTGGGCAGGGCTGGTAAGGGGCAGAGCTGAACTCCAAAACCCTCACCTTCACTAGTGATCACCTCATCCATATGGGTAAAATCCAAGGATTGCTCAAATTTTGGATTAGGAGTCTGTCTTTCCTGACATTCAACATGCTCAACAGCAATGAGAATGGGAAACTTCTATTAAAATGTGCTGCTTCAAAATTAAGAACAGAAAGGAGACAGGGTGATGGTGGAGGAGACAGCTTTGCCTCTGCTCCTTTTGTCTTCAGGAGGAGAGATTTCCCCAAAAACACTCCACCCCTTCATTTATTCTACCCCACAGAAGGGGTATAGATGGATTTGGGACATCTGGGAAAAACTAGGTTGTGCTCCACTCAGTTGACTGGGGATGAAAATCTGCTCAGTTTCAGGGAATCTTGATTAAGAAGCTCCTTTGCCATCACACCAAAGCAATATTCCTAAAAAGGTATAATTTATAGAGTATAAGTCACTCTTTTCTGTGTACTGTCCAGTGAGTTTTGACCAATGTATACAGTTGTGTAGGACTTCCCTGGTGGCTCAGACAGTAAAGCGTCTGTCTACAATGCGGGAGACCCAGGTTCGATCCCTGGGTCGGGAAGATCCCCTGGAGAAAGAAATGGCAATCCATTCCAGTACTATTGCCTGGAAAATCCCATGGACAGAGGAGCCTGGTAGGCTACAGTCCAAGGGGTTGCAAAGAGTCGGACGCAACTGAGCGACTTCACTATACAGTTGTGTAAGTCACAGATTAAAGACAGAGCAGTTCCATCCCTTCCTAAATGTTTCTTCGTGTCCCCCTGTAGTAAGGACTCTCCCCCTTTCTAACCACTGGCAGGAACTGATCTTATTTCTGGCCCTACAATTTTGCCTTTTCTAGGATGTCATAGAAATGAAGTCATACAACATGTGGGCTCTTGAGTCTGTATTCTCTCTTTCACTGAGGGTAAGCTTTTGAGAGTCATTCACATTCCTTTCCCTCCAGAGGACTATTCTGCTATATGGGAGCACCACGGTTGGTTTGTCTATGTACCAGCTAAGGGATGTTAGACTTTCCTCCAGCGTTTGGCTCTTCTAAATTAAAGCTGCAATAAGCGTTCATGCACTGATCTTTGTATGGTCTTTCCATTTCTCTTTCATTGGTCTTTGTGTGGACACATATTTCCATTTCTCTTGGCTAAATACCTAGATTGCTGGTGAATACCTTAAGTGTATTAAGTGTATTGAGAGTTGGACCATAAAGAAAGCTGAGTGCCAAAGAACTGACGCTTTTGAACTGTGGTGCTGGAAAAGACTCTTTGAGAGTCCCTTGGAATGCAAGGAGGTTAAACCAGTCCATCCTGAAGGAAATCAGTCCTGGATATACATTGGAAGGACTGATGCTGAAGCTGAAGCTCCAATACTTTGGCCACCTGATTTGTAGAATTGACTCATTGGAAAAGACCCTGATTCTGGGAAATATTGAAGGCAGGAGGAGAAGGGGACAACAGAGGATGAGATGGCTGGATGGCATCACCGGCTCGATGGACATGAGTTTCAGCAAGCTCAGGGAGTTGGTGCTGGATAGGGAAGCCTGGCCATGGGGTCGCAAAGAGTCAGACACGACTGAGCGACTGAACTGAACTGAACCTTAAGTGTATATTTAACTTCATAGGAAACTGCTGAACTGGTTTCCGAAGAGCCTATGCTATTTTGTACTTCAGCGGCAATGGATGTAAGTTCTTATCTCCGCATCCTTGCCAGCACTTGGTATTACTGGTTTTGCATTCAAATTTTAGCCATTCTAATTTGTGTACAGTGGCACTTCACTGGGCTTGCCTGGTGGCTCAGTGGAAAATAATTCGCCTGCAATGCAGAAGTCACAGGAGACACAGGTTGGATCTCTGGGTCGAGAAGATCCCGTGGAGGAGAGCATGGGAACCCACTCCAGTGTTCAGGCCTGGAGAATCCCATGGACAGAGGAACCTGGAGGGCTATCGTCCATGGGGTCGCAGAGTCGGACACGACTGAAGTGACTTAGCACGCATGTCCAAACGGCACTGCTCTGTGGTTGTAATTTGCATTTCCCTAATCATGTCGAACATCTCTTCACGTACTTATTTGCCATCTGTATATCTTCCTTGTGGAAGAATCATTTAAAATATTTTTTCATTTTGGGTTATCTGTTTATCATGGGTTGTAAAAATTTATATATCTAGATATAAATCAGATGTGTGCTTTACAAATAGTTTCCCTAGTCCGTGATTTGCTTTTATTAACTATGTCTTTTGAAGATAAGCATTTCAAATAGAGTTTATGAACTTTTTTCTTTTATAGTTAGTTTTATATATCCTATTTAAGAAATCTTTGCCCAAATCAAGGTCACAAATGTATCCTCCTAGAAAATTTACAGTTTTAGTTTTTACATTCAGGTTTATGATCCCTTTTAATTTTTTTTATATGGGGTAAGGCAAGGGCGAAGTTTTTATTTCTTTGCACATTAAGGGTAAAGTTTTTATTTTTTTGTGAATATATGGAGAATGGCCAGACCATATTTACAATGGACTTTGACCCACAACCTGAGGCAACCTGCCCAGGAAACCAACCCTCTTACCTACCATGACAGCCAAGAAAGCCGGTCTGTTATATGCTAGATTCGTGGGAAGTCAGACTGCTATTTCCAGTAACAATCCAGGAAATACACAATAACCTCTGCAACAGTCATCCTCAAATGTACAGAACTTGATTAACAACTGACAGCTTCCATAGTTATTATCTCTACTTCCAACTTAAAGTCCAGCCAGAGAAAGCCAAATATACACTGCAACCAGTCACATAGGATGCCCCACTTCTAATTACCCCACCTGCAACTCTCCTATGCAATCGGGGCATGCCTGAAGCCCCCTCTGTCTCCCACCACAAACTTTTCCACTTCTCTGCCAGCCTTTGAATCTCTGCCAAAATTTGAGTGTTGGTAGCTGACTCCCTTGCTAGAGCAAGCTCTGAATAAATAGCCTGTCCTTCTCACTTGGTCTTCATTTATTTCCACAATGTGAATGCCAACAATGCTTTGTTTATTTCTCAGTTTCCATAAAGCTCTGGCAGGGAAAGTGGGTACTATTTATTAAAGTCCTCAATAAATGTGGATGCTTTTGAACTGTGGTGTTGGAGAAGACTCTTGAGAGTCCCTTGGACAGCAAGGAGATCAAACCATTCAATCCTAAAGGAAATCAACCCTGAATATTCACTGGAAGGACTGAGCTGAAGCCCCAATACTTTGGCCACCTGATGGAAAGAGCCAACTGATTGGAAAAGACCCTGATGCTGGAAAAGATGGAAGGAAAATGAGAAGGGGGCAACAGAGGATGAGATGGTTAGATAGCATCACTTACTCAATGGACGTTAGTCTGAGTGAACTCTGGGAGATGGTGAAAGACAGGGAAGCCTGGTGTGCTGCAGTCCATGGGGTTGCAGAGAGTCAAACATGACTTAGCGACTTAACAACAACAAAATGCACTCAGGTTCCATCCATGTGGTCTCAAATGGCAAGATTTTCTTCTTTCTAATGGCTGAATAATATTTCATTATGTATACCATCTCTTCCTTACCCATTCAACCTTTGATGGGCACTTAGGTGGTTTGCATATTTTGGCTGCTGTGAATAGTGCTGCAAGAACATGAAAAGGCAGATCTCTCTTTGAGATCCTGTTTTCCTTTCCTTTGGATAAATACCCAGAAGTGGGATTGCTGGGTCATCTACTTGTTTTTTCTTTGACCCAGTATTATATCACAAGCATTTCTCCTCTGTTATTCTTTGGAACCATTAACAGCCAAAGAATATCCATCAAGAAACTGTACCATCACTTAATCTCTGCCCCCTTTTATTAGACAATTAAACTGTTTCCATTTTTTCCTATAATAAATGTGATTATATTGAGAATTTTTGTGCAAAAGCCTTCATCCCTATTTAGGATTATTTCCTTAGGATAGATTCCCAGAAATGGAATTACTGGGTCAAAAATTTTGGATGTTTTATGTCTCTCCTGGTACATGCTGACAAACTGCCTTCCAAAAGGCTGTGTGAATTTATACTGCCCCATCCCTTTATGAAAACAAAGGCACGGGAATGTAAGCCCCTTCACAGCCAGGCACTGATAGTCCCTGGAACACAGGCAGAGCCAAGAATCTCTCATTTGGAAGTAACGCTAAAGGTCAGCAAATCTGACCTCCACTGAGACTCAATCCTAGAGGTGTGTTTTGTGGAGAGAAAGTCCAAATTTGCTTCACAGCATTGTTGGTAATTGTACCCTCTCTGGGCTGGGTAGCCCCAGAGTCTTTACACAACCTCAGCCTGGGGCTAAGCCCTGGTCTTTGTAATTTTGTAGAACTAGTCCCACGATCGCAAAGAGTCGGACACGACTGAGCGACTGAACTGAACTGAACTGAACTGAGTCCCATGATGGGCACACAGTGGGCACTCCATCCATCTGGGCAGATGAGATATGAGGCTCAAAGCCTGATTGAAGCCCTCTCATTATCCCTCCGGTAGACAGCACCAGCAAGACACCAGCGGCAGCTTTGTGTTGGGACTGAACAGTTGCCCCTGGTATGGCCAGAGCTTAAGGGCACCAGAGACCTTAAGTCCCCAAGACTCCTCTTCTAAGGGGTCTTGGTAGTATGGGACACTCTTACAAAGCTTTCTAGGGATCCTTGCTCAAAGAGTCCCATGATCAGGGAGGAATCATGTGACCAGGGAGGAATCACGTGACCAGGGAGGTAGACTCCATTTCTGTGTCTTCTGCACTCAAAGTGTCAGGCCTTCCTGGCCCTCATCTCAAGGTTCTATCCTGACTTGGACCTACCCATGACTTTCACCCTAATCAGGCCTTTCAACCTGGCCTTCCCTCAGCTAAGAGGCTATTTAGAACCCGTCTCTTTTCCAGATCCTGTTGGAATCTGGCTCTGCCAACTCCAGGCAGTTGACTCATTCCATGGAGATCTATCCAGCACCCCCAGGACCAGCCACTGGCCATGTGCTCAGGGTGGGGGGTGGACAAGCCCACTCTAGTCCTTGTATACAGCTGATTCTCTTCATGCTCTGTGACTTTGCACATTGCTCCTCTCTTTCAACCTGTGAGATCTTTCTCTCTGTTTCCTTGCCTGATTCACCCCCACATTCATTCAAAAAATCTTCATTAATATTCAACTCTGTGCCTAGGCATCGGTCAACACTCAGTCACTTCCTCTTCTTACAACCTTGGAAGGTAGTTACTGTTACCAGTATTTTCATTTTATACAGGAAAAAGCTGTAAGAGGTGAGTTTCTCATCTGAGGTTGAACAGTCTTAGACTCTTAGCCACTATATTTTACTGCCCCCTTTTAGTAGCTACGTATGCTGAAGACAGCAAGAGCTACAAAGCAAAAGAAGAGAGGCTGGTGACAGAGATGAAAAACAGGAAAACTACTTTAGTTTGAGGGATCAAGGCAGACAACTCTAACACTCAAGAGGATTCCTAGGGGTGACTTCAGTAGGTAAAGACAGGAAAATAGCCTTCCAGGAAGGGAGACAAGCATGTATAAAGGTCTTGTATTAGGAGAGGGCTTTGGGAACTCTAGGAAATAAAAGGACAGCGGGTTGGAGCTTATATGATAAGATAGCCTACAAGAGAAAAGGTCAGAGAAATAGGCAAGGTGATGTCATTTCAGAGCTTGAAAAGCTTGACTTTTATTATAGGAGCAATGTCAGCCATTAGTCAGGAGGAAACTATAATCTCTATCATGCTGAAAACGAGGCTCTAGTTGTGTGGGGAATGGGCCCAAGGGGGCTGGGCTGGGGAGATTTCTGATCAGTTGGGAGGCTGATGCAGATAAGCGGGCAAGAGATGGTTATGTTGGTCACTGTGGTGGTAGGAGATAGAGAAAAGGAGAGATTTTTGAACATATGCTTAAGTCCTGGAGGATCAGACAGGGTGTCCTGGGGGAAGCCCCTACTGCACTCCTCAATACCAGCTGGCCCCAGCACTGTCTCTCTGCTCCCACAGGACTTCACTCTCTAATCAGCCTCTTGTCACAGGGGTGAAGCTCTGCGTCTTATCTCCTCTGCTTCCTCTCTGGGCTGTGAGCTATCTGGTGTTTATTTTTCTGTTCACGGCTGTATCCCTACTCTAGAGCATGGTCGGTGGTTGATAAACATTTTTAAAATGTGCTGAATGGGTCATTTACTGTGTGCCACCTCTGAGCAAAGATTTATTTGTATCATCTTATGAACTAGGCTCAGCAAGCTCATATGAGGTGGTTACTATTTCATCTCCATTTTACATGGGGAAGCAAAGGTATACAGTGCCAACTGCCTTGTCCACACTCATGTAACTGTGAGGTGTAGAGCCAAGGCTGGAATCCAGGTGTGCTGGTGACAAAGACCCGATGTGTGTCACCCAGCTACACTTCCTGCTTGCACCTCCCCCAGGTGTACCCATCAGGAAAGCAGGGCCTTTCTTGGATTGCCATCACATTAGACAACCCGGCCCAGGGCAGGAGGCACCAAGTAGGTGTACATGGCACTCAACGCATGTCTCATTGCTCAGTTATGTCTGACTCTGTGACCCCAGGGACTAGAGCCCTCCAGGATCCTCTGTCCTTGGAATTTTCCAGGCAAGAATACTGGAGTGGGTTGCCATTTCCTCCTCAGGGGATCTTTCTGACCCAGGATCAAACCTGTGTCTCCTGTGTCTGCTGCACTGCAAATGAATTTTTTTACCAGCTGAGCCATTGGGGGGAGGCATGGTACTCAGCCAAACCTAATTAGACAGTGTCAACATTCAATGGAACATTGTTCAGCCATTAAAAGGGATGGAGTGCTGATACTTCTTACAACATGGATGAACCTTGAAAACACTGTTCTGATTGAAAGAAGCTAGACACAAAAGGCCATGTATTATATGAGTTCATTTGTACGAAATATCCAGAATAGATAAACTAATAGAGACAGAAAGCAGATTGGGAATTGCCAAGGGCTGGAGTTGGGAGTGAGACATGGGGAATGACTACTAAATGGGTTCAGAGATTTCTCCGGGGATGATGAAAATATTTCAGATCTTGATCGAAGTGGTGGCTGTAAACATTGTTAACACAGTGGATGCCACTGAATCAAGATGGTTAATTTTAAGTTATGTAAGTTTCACCTTGATAAAACATGCATTGGAATGAAATGTACTAGCTTCCAGTTAGTAGTTAACCAAGGAGCAAGAAAAGGATCAAAAATGGGATTTTAGCTAAACCTATCATTTTTTATTTCTTTATAAATAATCTTTAAATTTCTTTATAAAAGGTCTGAAGCAAAAAAAAAATAATAATCTGCCATTCCTTAAGTGGTTGCTGGAAATTCTTTCATATAGGGAAATGGAGCTTAAAGACAGTGCAGCAGCTGAGCAAGAAGCAGAGTTGGCCACAGCTCAGCCCAATTCTCTTTCCGTCAAAGCCTCTGACTTCAGTGTAAAAGGAGGGAGTTCACACTGTGTGTTGTGGCCACAGTTTCTGTCGCAGGATGAATGCAGGGTTGAGGTGAGACCTAACCAATGGCAGCGATCAGCTTCCCACCACTAGCCTCTCTTCTTTCCAGTGGAAGAGGAGCTGTCAAGGCACCCAGGCACATGAGTGGAAGGTTGAGTCTCCTCAACTGAAGCCAAATCCAATGGCGTGGAAAGAGCTGGTGGTGCTCAGGCTTGTAGGGGAGCGGGGTTCAGGCACCAACACTTACTGAGAGCCCCCAGGACCCCTCCTGGACCCCACCACTGAACACGTGCCAACATGGCTAACTTTCAGAGCCACCTCTTGGGTAGGCTGCATTTGCCTGCATTCTGTAGCTGAGAAGATGAAGGCTCAGATGAGAACCATTCTCAGGGGAACAGGGGAGCAAGACAGGGATGGGATTCAAAGAGAGAGCCTCTGTTCACTGCAGTGCCTCCAGCCTGAGAAAACCCCTGGCATGTAGAAGGTGCTGAGTCAGCATTTGATCAATGAATGGCAGCAAAACAAGGTACATTTTCTAATAGTCCAATAGCTTGGTAAAGATGCAAAGAATCCAGACCTGCCAGGAGGCAGGGTTGTTCATAGGTTGTTTGTGCAAATATGAAGTGATACACTTAGTGGTACCATATTTATATTGACAAAGATATACAAAGGGTCTGAAATTTTACAACCTTTGTCTCGACATTTCTACTCTTAGGACTTAATTTAGAAAAATTGTAGGCAAAGCTATACATGTCATGATGATGATCATAGAATGAGATACCTTTGTTTTTCCTCATTAGAAGTTACTTTTTTCTACAATTATAGATTGGTTAAGTCAATGGTGCATCAGCAAGAGGACCACTTTGCAGCTATTAAAATCTATGTTCTGTAAGAACATTTAATAACAGAGGCAAATGATCACAATCTATTACTGAAAAGAAAAAAAGAGTGTAGTGTTAGCTGCTCAGTTGTATCTGACTCCTTGTGACCCCATGGGCTGTAGCCCACCAGAGTCCTCTGTCCATGGGATTCTCCAGCCAAGAATACAGGAGTAGGTTGCTATTCTTTACTGTCTGAGCTATAGGGAACTTATTTATTTCAAATAAAACAAGAGTAGGCTACCAAATACTGTCTCTAGTGTTAGAACACTCATTTTGATTTGCAAAATAATATATGTATCAAAAACATGAGATGCCTCAATTCTGAAATACTAATGTGCCTGTGGAGGGGTTATGGGTGATTTGTATTTTCTACCTTTATTTCTATGTGTTTTTCAGGCTTTCTATGAGGGGCAATAAGCATATTCCTTTTGGTTTTTACAAAGGCAATGAACACTACATAGAAACAAAAACTCAGTTTGCCCACACAACGGCCAGTATCCTGTGTAGATGATAAGAAAGTCCTTTTTCTCAAAGAAATAGAAAGTTGATAATATAAAAGATCATTTGCAGATATTTACCTCAGTGTATTTTATCCTACTTAATGTATAATTTTAACTTTTTCTCTTCATGATACCAGATTTAAACATTTGATTAAAGTCCCAAATTCTCTTCTACACTTCTTCACTGATGAATTTGAGAGCAAAGGGTCTTGAATTTTAGGCATCTGGGAAAGGCCACGATTTTGGATTTGTTTTGTGAAACGATGTATTTGTTCAGTTGAGAAGTGTGAAGCAAATGCTTTCAGCGTGTCTGTTAATCTTAGGGGCCTGAGTGATGTAAGTGTACACTCACTCGTGTTTTATAGTGTTTGGTTTCATAAAAATATGTTTAGTTTCAAGGCATTGGCCCCTGTTCTCTGTTTACTAGGAACAAATTTGGAGTATGGAAGGCATCTTGAATTTTTTCCCAAACCTAGTTTGTTTTTTAATCATCGACTGGAACTGTGTGATGGTTATGACTAACACATTTTGTAAGTTCATGAAAACATTTATTTTAATAGGAAAAGCCTCAAAAGAATAGTACTAGAACCAGAAGTGCCCAACACCACGTTTTACCAAAAAACTCCTGCTGGAGGGTTTTAGGGATAGATTTGAATGGCTGTTCCTGCTCACCATACCCAGAAATCATGGCAGCATCTTCATTTGGGTCATGGATTCTGAAAGGTAGAGGAGGTGAGACAAAGGGATTTTTCCAGAGAGCTGAAGATCTGAAGCCTGATTTATAATAGTTGGAATGCAGGTGAAATTCCCTTTGGATTGCACCAGAATTGTGGTTAATAATGTGCTCAATGACATTAAATTATTTTGTGCCTCCAAGAAACATGTTAGACAATTCTTTATCTTCATCAGGGTTCAGAAGCATGAGATGGCATGTGGCAATGCTTATGTTGTAATGTTTAGTAAGAAAGTTCCAACACAGAAATGCATGCATAAGATTTTATAGGAAGAAAATAGAAAGAAAGAAAAAAACATTCTATATTTTAAAAAAAGATCAGAAAGAAATGTAAGAATTTTTTTTTTTTTTTATGATCTGGAACTGTGTTTGTTGCTGTCTACCTTTCTCTATTTTCTGACATTCCTAATGATCAGGGATTTGTTTTTAATAATAAGAGACTTATCCATTTGGCCAACAGACAAATGCCAATCACTAAGATTAGAGATTCAAAGATAACTAAGTCATGGATCTGTCATGAATAAGGTTGTAGCACCCTCGGGGAAAGAGATAGATAGAAAAGAAATGAAGAGCTGCCATGAAGGATGTGCATTTGAAGTCAAAGTGTGAATTATGAAGGCAGTGGCCATTATACCTGCGTGCAGAATCAAAAGTTTACAATAAACGAATGCACATGACTTGACCATAAGACACAGTTCTCTATGTGTGAAAGAACATAATCTCTGTGAGTCTGGGTCATTCTAGTTGTGCGTATTTGAGAGCATGGAACCTCATATCTGAGGTGGTCCATTGTGCAGGGGGCTGAGTGAATCACACAAATGCTGGAGCTGAAGCTTGGTAACTTGTCAGGTTGAGGAAAATGTCATGAATTAGTCCTCTCAGATCTGTGTCTCCATCAGCAGAGGCTGTAAGTTTAATGATGTGTCTCTTGAATATTATAACATTGAAGTACAGTTACCTTGTTCATTTGGCTCCTGTGTTTTAGATGGATAACCTTCCTTTGCTATTTTGACTATAACTGAAGGGTATCCTTTTAAGCAGGAAGTAGAGTGATAAAAAGCTCAACAAATTGGTTAGAAATCACTTTTCAGAATGAGAGCACAGGCTCTGCATTAGGTCTCCAGGGGTTTCCCAAAGAGATAGAGCATTAACTTGGACTGAGAGCTGTTTATTTTGGCAGCTGAGAACTCTTATGGGGGGTTTTGGTTAATTTTTAGCATCCTATCCGTGTTGTAAGTGGTTGAGTTTGCTCACACTGGTTATCTCTGCATCAAAGGACTGTTATTAATTATCACAGAAATATTTCTTTAGTGTTTGCTCTGTTCTGGCCTGTCACAGAGCTGATGGGACAGCAGTCAGAAACAGACAAGATCCTTACCTTCGTGGAGCGATAGATAATAAAGACATAGACAAATAATAAGGAAGTGGGTGACAGAGGGGTGGTGCACAGAGGGCTGCCCTTGTTAGATCCTCGTTGCTGGCGATGTTCATTTTGATAAATTTTGGTGTCAACTGTCAGGGCAGAATGAACAACACCTGGGCTTTGGGGTCAGAGTCACCTGAGTCCTAATCACAGGCCTGGTGCCCAACACCATTGCTAGCTGTGTGACCTCAGGAGAGTCACTTAACTACTCTGAGCCTCAGTTTTTTTTTTCCACTTCTATTACGGGGACAAGGATACTCCCCATCCGTGTTGTTGTGAAGATGAAATAGGTTAAGGGAAGTGAAGTACATGGATCCTAGTGGGTGCTCAAAACTGAGATACCTGCTCTTTTTTATTTAAAAAGTTTTTTGAAGTTAATTTTTATTGGACATAGTTGATTTACAGTGTTGTGTTAGTTTCTGCCATACAGGAAAGTAAATAGTTTACATAAGGCCACTCATTCCCACACGGGTCATCAGAGAGTAAAGAGTAGAGTCCCCTGTGCCTCACAGTAGGTCTTGTTGATCACCTGTTTTATATACAGTAATGTGATACCTGCTCTTTTTACACTCTCTCCATCTCCTATTGTTGCTTCTGCTGGGACCACTGGAATCCTACATTCGACAGCTTTCCCCGATTGTGTCATCTCCTGAAGAATAACTCTGCAGGTATACTTGTGACTTTTCCAACTGTCATTTAGCTTTCATTACTGATCGTAAGCTGAATAATGTCCCCCAAGGATGTTCACGTCCTCACCCCCTGCACCTGTGAATACAGAGAAGGGGCTTAGCAGATGTGATTAAGTTCATCGGCCACTGAGTCATTCATTGCAAGGGTCCTGAGAAGGAGGCAGGGGGGTCAGAGATGTAGAGAGAAGGCGATGTGAAGACAGAGGCAGAGGAAAGCAGAACTGGAGGGAGAAGATGCTTCGATGGCTTTGAAGATGGAGAAGGGGACCAGGAGAGGTGAAATGGAGGTGACCTCAAGGAGGTAGAAAAGGCAAGGAAACAGCTGCTCCTCTAGAGCCTCAGAAAGGAACACAGGCCATGAACCCATTTCAGACTTCTGGCCTCCAGACTGTAGAATTGATAACTGGTTGTATTAAGCCACTGAGTTTGTGATAATTTGTTACAGCGGTGACAGAAAATGGACACGAGTGACACCAGGAGACCAGGCCTGAGCAGCAGGCAACAGCGAGAGTAGGGGTCTCTGGGGCTGGGCTTCTTAACATGGTTTCTGAAGCTAGAATGTATGATTTGAAGTTCAACCCTAACACCCACTAACAGTGTGGTCTTGAGAATGTGACCGTCTCTCTGAGCCTCAGTGTGCCTTCTATACAATGGGATGAAAGTTAGCATTCGTTTAGAAAATATATTAGCCCATATGTACGTGGTGAGTGCTCAATCAACAAAAATGGTTAGAATAAATGAGTTCTTACTGAAATGAATGACTGTCTCCCTGAAATAGTGGAGGATGAATGAACTGTTGTTTTCAAGGTGCTAGTTGAAACTCTCCAGCTGTTTGAATGGTATGAAAAATGATTTTAGTTAGTACATATGTTCACTGGGCTTCCCAGGTGGCTCAGCAGTTAAGAAAGAATCCACCTGCCAGAGCAGGAGCCACAGGAGATTTGAGTTCAATTTCTGGGTCTGGAAGATCCCCTGGAGGAAGAAATGGCAACCTGCTCCAGTATTCTTTGCCTGGAAATTTTCATGGAGAGAGGAACCTGGCGGGCTACAGTCCATGGCGTCACAAGGAGTTGGATATAACTTAGTGACCGAGCGCGTGCACATATGTTCATTTCCTTAGCGAGTTTCTCTCCACGGGGGCCAACGGCAGTGCCTTTCCGTTCTTGTTCATGTATGGAAAGGGTTGCAAACTGGTAACAGGTGTTGATATTTCTCAAAACTCTGTTTTGTCTCTTTCTTAAATTCAGAATTGATGTTGAAGATAGAGTGACCAAATAAAATGTTGCCCTTTGAACTGTTTGCAATTCTGTTTGTCTCTGGTAGATCACAGGCTGCCGTGTTTCTGCTCTGCAAAAATTAATTCCCCTGATCACTCTGAAAACCAGGGAGATAGCACGTTCACATGAAATGGCTGTAATTTCTCTAGGTTTATCTAGTTAGATTCATACTGTTCTTTAATGTAGTTTCATTTTTGAAAAACAGAAGGCACCATTTGTGTGAAATTAGCCTAAGGAAATAGTTCTTGATTCAATAAAAACATCTACACAGAAAGATGTTCATTGAAGCATTAAAAACAACCAAAAAAAAAATCAAAATAAACTATAATGTAACACAATAGAATTGTTAAATGTGTTATGGGATAGTCACTCAGGGGAATACCAGGCAGTTAGTTGAAAGTATGGTTATAATAAGGAAAATATTTGGAATACACTGTTAAAAGAAAAATCAGAAGATGAGGTTTGTTTGGTGTGGATATAACACTTTTTATGATTATAACTCACACATTAGCAACCTAGCAGGAAATATACCAAAATATTGTCATCCATGTGTTAAGGTGATAAAATTTTGAATTGTTTTTCCCCTCTTCTCTTTATTTTCCAAGTATCTAATAAAAGTTATTTACATATCTAAGGGAAAGAATTAGTTTAAAAATGTAATAAGCCAAAGCTTCAAAACGGTATGGAGGAGGCCCAAGAAAATTATAAACACTCACGCTCATCTAAATGAAAATGTCTCAAGAGCTCTGATTTCTTAGATCAGTACTGATGACAAGAAAACTGGGGTGAGAAATCATGGCCATTGGCACTTAGCAGGGCAGGCGGGGACCTTTTTTTGGCACATATGCTAGGTTTCTAGCTTAAAGTCAACTGATTTGGTTTCATGAGACAAAGAAGAGCTTTTCTTTCCAAAATAATTCAGTTCTGATCATATCAGTATCCCCATTCCAGCGCGGGGGTTGTGGAGAAAAGGAAGAGAAAGAATAGCGATTATTTCCTGCGGTCTGGCTGTGTGCCGAGCTCTGTGCTGAGCACTGTACAGTCGTTGCTTTCACTCATTCTCACAGGTGTGCTAGGCGGGTCTGCCCACATGGATTTTACAGATGAGATGCTCAGAACAGGGAATATTCATTGGGTCAGGGGCAGGTTCAGACCTGGGCTGTCAGACTCCTAAGCTCATTAGCTCAACTGAGGACTTGACTGAACTAGGCTGCCCAAGACCCTAAAGCTGATTTTGCATAATGCCCTATTTTTAATTTTTTAAAACTGGAGTAGAATTGCTTTACAGTGTTGTCTTAGTTTCTGCCCTACAGTGAAGTGAATCAGCTATGTGCATACATATATCCCTCCCTCTTGAGTCTCCCTCCCACTCCCCATCGTACCGCTCTAGGTCATCCCTGAGCACTGAGCTGAGCTTCCTGTGCTTACAGCCGCTTCCCGCTAGTCAGCTGTTTCTCACACGGTAATGTATGCTTGTTAACGCTACTCTCTCCATTCGTCCCACCCTCCGCTTCCCCTGCTGTGCCCACAAGTCCATTCTCTACATCTGCTCTAATTTCACGAGATGCAATGGTGTCTCACTAGATCTGTGGTTCCCTAGTGTGGCTATGCAAGGGGAATTTTTAAGTTTAATTTCAGATAGGCAACATGCAACAGTGTTTGAAAAATTCATACAATAAAAGCATATATAATGACAATGTCTCCTTTCCACGTTCATTCCTCATTCTCCAGTTTGTCTTTTCTGAGAAAATCATTGCAAACAGGGAGCACTAAATAAATACAGGTACCAGGGACCCATTTTTAAGTTTTAATGATGTAAAATCTAGGTTTACCCGGCAACCTGGATTTTTAGCAAGCTTTCTAGATAATCTGGATGAAGGGCCTGGGGCTAAGGATTATTGTTCCATTGATGCAGTGATGCCTAATCAAGTAAAAAAAGCTAATAGCAAATAATAATATTTCACTTGCATACAGTTTTTTGGGAATATAGATGTTTGATAAAAACGAGTTCAACTTTTCTTGGATTTGTGCAATCCAGCAGTTTTAGAGTGGTACATTTTAGTTGGAAATGTTTCTGAGCAGAAGTGGAACTGAAAATGATCTCAGGATTCCATGTGTCCTCAGACCCCAGCTGGCGTCCTGGAAGGAGCACTCACCTAGGGGAGACTGGGTGTCTTGGTCAGCTCAAGCTGGTGGGTAACAAAATGGCACACACTGGGTGTCTTAAAGAACAGACATTTATGTCTCACAGCTCCTAAGACTGGGAAGCCCCTAGTGAAGATCCTAGACAGCTTGTTCCTGGTGAGAGCCCCTCCCTGGCTTACAGATGATGCCTTCCTGTTGTGTCCTCATATGGTGAAGAGAGAGAGCTCTGGTCTCTCCTCCTTTTCTTATAGGGACACTAATCCTAACAAGGGGGTCCCATCCATGTGACTGCATCTCAACTTAACTACTTCCCAGATGCCCCACCTCCAAATGCTATCACATTGAGAATTAGGGCTTCAACCTGTGAATTTTGAAGGACAAACATTCAGTCCAGCATACTAGGTTTCCAGTCCACTCTGCCAATGGCTGGGCAAGGGCTCTTAACCATGTTACTCTGATTGTCGGGCTTGTTTCCTCGTTTATAAGGTAAGCTGATTGGACCAGCTCAAGGGTTTCCAAAGTGGTCTGGAGGGAGACCTGGAGCTCTCTTTGAGGCTGAGATGGAGGGAAGTGGTGGTAATTGAGTAGGTAGATTTCTACCTTATTAGATTAGCCCCCTCTTCATCCTCATCATTCCTCAAGAGCACTGGCCTCTTTATCTATCTACCCACCTATCCATTTATCCATCTATCATCTATCCACTTACCTACTATCTACCTATCTATCTAAATATCTGTCTAATCATTTATCTATCATCTATCTAATCTATCATCTATCCATCTATTGGGCTTCCGAGGTGGTGCTAGTGCTGAAGAGCCTGCCTGCCAATGCAGGAGACATAAGAGATGCCTGTTTGATCCCTGGGTTGGGAAGATGCCCTGGGGGAGAAAATGGCAACACACTCCAATATTGTTGCCTTGAGGATCCCATAGACAGAGGAGTCTGGAAGGCTGTGGTCCATAGGGTCGCAAAGAGACAGACACGACTGAAGTGACTTAGCACATCCATCTATTAGCTATCTAACCATTTACCTATCACCTAGCTAGCTAGCTAATCATCTACTCATTTATCTTTTTTCTACCTACCTATCTATTTATCATCTTTTTGAAAAGTGAAAATTTGTCATACAGTCATGTCTGACTGTTTGCAGTCTCATGGATGGGAGCCTGCCCAGCTCCTCTGTCCATGTAATTCTCCAGGCAAGAATACCGGAGTGGGTTGCCATTTCCTTCTGCAGCGGATCTTCCCAACCCAGGGACTGAAACCGGGTGTCCTGCATTGCCGGCAGATTTGTTACCAACTGAGCCACTAGGGAAGCTAGTTTAGGTTAAACTTCAGACTGTTCAGATTTTATCACTAATGCTCTTTGTCTTTTCTGGGACCCAACCCAGGATACCACATTGCAGTTATTGTTTTATTTGATTTTGCCTCTGATTAGATTTTATTCAAACTAAGAGTTACAGAATAGCAACACGAAATATTTGATCTCCACTGGGTAAACTGCTCACTAGGGGTCTTCCACTTGTTTGGGGTAGAGGTTGACACATATGAAGATGAATTGATGCACAGAAATAAGCAAGGTCTTTGGAATCAGTCTAGCTTTTACTCTTGGAAGATGTTGAACAATTCGCTGAGCTCCAGAATTCTCATCTATAAACTGGGTAACACCTGAGTTGCACATTCTGAAGATAAAGGGAGTCTGACACAAGGTGCAACTCTAAGTGACATTTTGACTCGGGGTTATTTCCCAGGTCTGTATGGTGCTGCTGGCCCTCGCTTCTAGTGCTGCAAGGACACCTCCTGGCTGGACCCTTGATGTTGCCCTACTGACACTTCTGCCCCATCTCAGCCGAGCCTTTTAAATGTGTGCGTGTGCCTGGAAGAATATTTAACAGCAGGCTGTTCTGCTCCAAGGAAAGGCCTTCTGATACCTAGTGCTTCTTCATGCTGTTAAGATGGGCTTTAAAGCATGCATCCTGATTTGTTTATTTGAAAGTAGGAAAAAAATTGCCCAATTAATATCTATTAATCATGGGAAAATTAGACTATACAGATAAACAACAACAGAAAAGAAAATAGAAATCAGCTGTTAATCAGACCACCCAGAAATAATCCTGTGATCATTTTGGCATCTACATCTGGAAAAATACATATTCTTTCTCTCTTTTAAATTACCATTATTCTATGCATTATTTTTTGGGGGGGAACCTTTGTGTCACACACTCTACATTTACTCATATTTGCATATCAGTTCAGTTCAGTTCAGTCGCTCAGTCATGTCCGACTCTTTGCGACCCCATGAATCACAGCACACCAGGCCTCCTTGTCCATCACCAACTCCCGGAGTTCACTCAGATTCACGTCCATCGAGTCAGTGATGCCATCCAGCCATCTCATCCTCTGCTGTCCCCTTCTCCTCCTGCCCCCAATCCCTCCCAGGAGCAGTCTTTTCCAATGAGTCAACTCTTCACATGAGGTGGCCAAAGTACTGGAGTTTCAGCTTTAGCATCATTCCCTCCAAAGAAATCCCAGGACTGATCTCTTTCAGAATGGACTGGTTGGATCTCCTTGCAGTCCAAGGGACTCTCAAGAGCCTTCTCCAACACCACAGTTCAAAAGCATCAATTCTTCAGTGCCCAGCTTTCTTCACAGTCCAACTCTCACATCCATACATGACTACTGGAAAAACCATAGCCTTGACTAGACGGACCTTAGTTGGCAAAGTAATGTCTCTGCTCTTCAACATGGTATCTAGGTTGGTCATAACTTTTCTTCCAAGGAGTAAGTGTCTTTTAATTTCATGGCTGCAGTTACCATCTGCAGTGATTTTGGAGCCCAAAAAAATAAAGTCTGACACTGTTTCCACTGTTTCCCCATCTATTTCCCATAAAGTGATGGGATCAGATGCCATGATCTTTGTTTTCTGAATGTTGAGCTTTAAGCCAACTTTTTCACTCTCCACTTTCACTTCCATCAAGAGGCTTTTTAGTTCCTCTTCACTTTCTGCCATAAGGGTGGTGTCATCTGCATATCTGAGGTGATTGATATTTCTCCCAGCAATCTTGATTCCAGCTTGTGCTTCTTCCAGTCCAGCATTTCTCATGATGTACTCTGCGTAGAAGTTAAATAAGCAGGGTGACAATATACAGCCTTGACATACTCCTTTTCCTATTTGGAACCAGTCTGTTGTTCCATGTCCAGTTCTAACTGTTGCTTCCTGACCTGCATACAGATTTCTCACAGGATGCAGGTCAGGTGGTCTGGTATTCCCATCTCTTTCAGAATTGTCCACAGTTTCTTGTGATCCACACAGTCAAAGGCTTTGGCATAGTCAATAAAACAGAAATAGATGTTTTTCTGGAACTCTCTTGCTTTTTTGATGATCCAGCAGATGTTGGCAATTTGATCTCTGGTTCCTCTGCCTTTTCTAAAACCAGCTTGAACATCTGGAAGTTCACGGTTCACGTATTATATTTGCATTATATTTGTGTTATATTTGTATTATATTTGCATATAATAGAAGATAATTCTGCAATGTAATTTAAAATTATATGTATGTATGGAAATTGGCTTAACTCGCTCCCCATTGTTGGATGGTTTGGTTAACTTTGGCTTTTGCCAGTAACATTGCAATACATCAATCTGGTGAGATCCTTGTACACCATTCTCCAGTTTGGAAATTTGAAGCTGGCATCTGTCACACTCAGCCCACACCCTCCTTTCCTCTTGCTTCCCTCTGCAGAGTCCCCTGGATCGTTTGTTTTGTGTGCAGTGGAGGTTTGCTCCTTTGAGGGCAGTGAGCATGTTATTCATCGTCTTCTTTTCTTTTTTATGGCACCATTATGGGCTCTCCCTGTGTTCCTACCCTATCTGCTACCCTGAATGCATGTTCCTGTTGCTGGTTTTGTCTGGATAATGTCAACTACAAATTGGCACTTGCCATGGGCACCTGGCATCTACTGCTACAAGATTAAATCATGTGCTGCTGTAGCTGCTGATTTTCAGCCCTCCCCAAAATAAGTTCAGGGTGGAGAAGCAGAAATGAGGCATTTCGTGCTCTGGGAAAAACTGGCAGAAGAGATCTTCAGATAGCTATATATTTTTAGGAGCAGATTGTATCAGCCCTATTCTTGCATCCCTTCATATCTAGAAAAGCATCAAAACCTTCACAGTGACAACTGCTCCTCATGACTAGCAAAGCTTCACAAGACTAGTAGAAACTTTCTGGAAAAATATGTGCTTGATTGCATGTATTCCCCATCACCAAAATCATATCTATACTGACGTTCTCTTCTGCCTCTTTGAGGCAGTTTCTCAGAGCTATCTGAGAGGCTGTCTTCCAGGCTATAGTCCTTATTTCCCCCAATAAAACTTAACTCACAAAATGGGTAACCAACAAGGACCTATTGTAGAGTACATGAAACTCTGCTCAATGTTACGTGGCAGCCTGGATGGGAGGGGACTTTGGGGAGAATGGATACATGTGTATGTATGGCTGAGTCCCTTTGCTGTCCACCTGATATCACCACAACATTGTTAATTGGCTATACGCCAACACAAAATAAAAAGTTTAAAGTTTTAAAAACAAAAACTTAACTCTCAACTCTGACATTGTATATTTTTTTTATAAAGTGGCAATATTGTTGTCTGGACTCTTAACTCTGGTCCATCCTTTTACTCATTCAATAGAGATCAATTGAGAACCTAAGATGCGCAAAGCAGGGATCCAGACTCTGGGAAAACAGGGCTAATACAACAGAAAATGGCCTGGCTCTTGGGGAGTGGTGCGGTAGAGTGGAAGGCAGACATCAGTTGATGGAACAAATCCAGTGATAACCTCAAACAGCGGGAAGTGCTGGGAAGACTAGAAAACACTTAGGAGGATGGCACGTCTTGGGGAGGAGATCAAGTAAGCTTCCCTGAGGAGGCAGTGACAGACTAGAGATCTAAATGGAGCAAAGATGAGACTTATGAATCTGGGTGGATGAGCAGCCCTGCAGAGGATTAGCCACTACCAGGACACTGCAGCAGGAAGGACACAAGATGACCAGAAGTGAGAACAAAACAAGATGAGCTGGATTTTGCCTGGCTACATCATGCTGGGTCTTGGAGGTCATGCTGCTGCTAAGTTGCTTCAGTCATGTCCAACTCTATGGGACCCCAAAGACGGCAGCCCACCAGGCTCCCCTGTCCCTGGGATTCTCCAGGCAAGAACACTGGAGTGGGTTACCACCTCCTTCTCCAATGCATGAAAGTGAAAAGTGAAAGCGAAGTCGCTCAGTCGTTTCCGACTCCCAGCAACCCCATGGACTACATACAGCTTACCAGGCTCCTCAGCCCATGGGATTTTCTAGGCAAGAGTACTGGAGTGGGGTGCCATTGCCCTCTCCTGGAGGTCATGGGGAGGAGTTAAATCATATTTGAAGTTTAATGGTAAGATCTTGAAGGAAGCAGGAGAGGAACATAATCTGGTTTTAATTTTCAAAAGATTGCTCTGTTCAAAATGTATCCTACATCAATTTTGTCATTACCCAGAAAACAAAACACTCAGCAGGGAAAATGATAACTCCTCAGCAGATATTAGCTAGGAGAAAGGAACAGGGATTTCTGAATTTTCAGTTTCCTGAGCTTTCCACATTTCTTTTTGTGGTTGATACTGTTGTGAAATCAATATCTGTCCCCCATCTACTTTTGCTGCCAGAATTCCAATTTTGTCAGATGGCAATATAAGCCCATTACATAGCTTCATTTGCAGCTGGGCTTGGGAGACATGTGACATGATTTTAGCCAATCAGGTATAAGAAAACATTGAATGGAGAATTCTGGAAATGTTTGCTTTCCTGATGAAAGCTCCAGACACAATTGGTGCCTCTTCACTTTCTCCTCTGCCTGTCCTGTGAGGAGCACAGAGGTGATGTCTCAAGTGCAGAGTCATCTTGATGACAGGCTCGGGGATGAAAGATAACGTGTTAAGGGTGCAGTGGTGGGAAAAGAGAAGCAGCCTGGGTCTCAGTGACTTTAATGAGCAGCTGAACCTATGCCAGCGACCCTCTGACTTTTTGTTATGTGAAAAAATAAAAACCCTCCCTAGTTTAAGCTGATGGTTCCTTGGATATGCTGTTGATTGCAGCCAACGCATTCCTAACTGATGCATTTATCACTGAGAAAAAGTGGGCGCTGACTCCGTTAGTAACTCCCCAGGATAATATGCAAATCATTAAAATTCCAAATAATTCAATGCGTGTTAAATTGAGACAATTACTGAGCCCATTTTGGGAAGCCTGAGTGCTGTGGGTTGGAGTCTGTGATCTCCATGCTAAACTTAATGTCTACTTGAAATGACCCGAAGAAAAATAAACTAGGATTGAACTGAAGGAATGTTGAACTTCCGATAAACACTTGTTCATAACGACTGAGATTAATGCCTAAAAGATGTTTCTAAGGTTCAAAGACAATTTTGAGAAAATATAAAGAGCTTGTTATTATTTTGCTTAAAAAAAAAAACAAACTCTTGTGTGTTTCCACTTTATATGATACATAATTACTTTCTGCCATGAAGGGGGAGGATTTTATGTACTTCCTGCTCCCTTCTATCTCCAGTCTCCTGATTTTTGGTGAGTTTCATTATTATTTTTGGATTGCCTAGAGTTATCATGTTTAGATTCTGTTCTGCCAGCGGATTCTCACTGTTCCTTATCCTCAATTCTGTGATTAAATGAGTCCAATGCTTACTGTTGTCCTTTTCTCCACGCCTGGGTGTTTAACTTTGAATCAAGCCTTGTACTCTGGATTTCATCATCAGCTATTTCTCAAGAAGTGCTTTGTTACCATAGTCCTTGAATTCCTGAATGCTTAAGAACATTCGCCTGTTTCTTTTATAGTCACAGCAGAATTTGGCTGAGTGCAAAGCTCGTAGGTCACCCTTCTTCCCTTAGAACGGGTAGATGCGATTCTGTTTTCTTGTGTCGAGTGTTGTACGGGACTGAGAAAAATTGTGTGATTTCTGTTCTTTGCACGATGCAGATGGAACACTTCCCCTTGAACGTCAGTGTCCTCACAGTGCATATCCCTACTTTCCCAACTCTACGTTTTTGCCCCTAGCATATGGTGTATGCTTTAAATCTAGAGATGTAGTTATTTTTTTTTTTTTATTTTAAGAGTCTTTTAAGTTTATTCTTGTTCCTTTCTCGCCCCCTCCCCCATTCAGAACACCAATTTGTGTCCGTCAGTTTTGTATTGTCTCGTCTGTCATCATTTATATCTCACTGTTCTTTCTATTTCATTTTGTGTGATTTCTTTCACTTGCTTGGCCTGTGCTTTCAACAGTATTTATCTATTTTCTGTCACTTCTAAGTTGTTTCATCTTTCTAATTGCTTTATTTTTCATCTTCCATTTATTTCCTGAGTTCTACCAGCTCACTTTTCAACTGGTTTCCTTCTTATTTCTCGTTTGATCATTTCTAGTGCTTCTTTGAACTTTCTTTCTGAAAAACTGTACTGTCAGTTCCTTGAAGACAGACGAGGACTAAACTCTGTTCTCTGGAACAGATTATTTGTGCCATATATGTTTGTCATCTGCCTTCTGTATTCGTTTCTTCCTTCTTCTTGCAATACCCATGCTGGGGTCCTTGCTTCCTGGTTTATTTCTTGGTGTTACTCAAATAGGAATAGGTGCACCTAGCTTTTTGATCGACAGTTGTGTGGAAGGGGGACAGGGGGCATGGTTAACTGGGCTCAAAATTTGGTTATGGTCTCTGCCCTTCTACCCAACAGGCCCTGGTGAGTTGTCTTCTTCAGACTTTGGTCTCCAGAGGGTCAGTGTAGCTCATAATGAAAGACTACAGCTATGACTCCAGGGCTGTCTCTCCTCTGACCTACTTACCCCGTTGCATGCCAACCAGGATTTCCTAACCAGAGACTTTTCCTAAACAACAAACGTGGCGCGTCTTCCTGGTTCCTTTTCATTTATTTGCTGTTCCCTTCCCCTGCAGCTGTCTGCAATGTGGAGACAGATTTTCACAATGTATATTTACACAGATGTTCCGACTTCTCCTTTGTGAGGTACACAGCGCTGGTGCCCACCAGTATCTCCATTTCTATCCTCTTTGGAGACACCCCCTTCCTCCATTTTCAAAGCTAGGCATGGCCAGATGGATTGTTTGGCCAGCAAAATATGAGCGGAAGTGACATGGATCAAATCTACATGCTCTCTTCCCCTTCCACAGTGAGCTGTGAAGACACATGATATGATGGTAATACAGGAGGATGGTGGAGATGGGCAGGCCCTGCGTGCCTACTCTGTAATCGCCCATGAGCTTGTAGCTATCACAGTATTGTGGCAACAACAAAATGTAGCAATAATCACAACAGCAATAAACGATGTATAAACTTTGCTGTCTTAAGCCACTGAGGTCTGGTATTTGTTATTCCTGCATATCCTAGCCTCTTCGACTAATAAAGGGAGAGAAAAGCCAGCAATTTCTGCATGAAATGTTGGGACGTGCAGACACTGAAGAGGTTGGAAGGGCTGGTAGGAAAGGTGTGCATCACAGCACACCATCCATCACCCGTCCTGGACTCTGACCAGCTTCATGGTTTCCCTAGTGTCGGAGGAGGAATCTTGTAGACTCTGCAGAGGAACGTCTCTTGTTGCAGAGGGTTTCAGATTTCCTGTGTTCACCAGGAAACGAAACAATAAAACCTAGCCCTTTTCTGTTTCTCTCTGCTTACTTTCATATATCTTCTTGTGCGTTGAATTTAGTGCCGTTGACAGCAATATTTACTACCTCTGAACAAACTTGGCTGATTTCTGATGGGCTCTCCTGATCATCTAACCCTGTAAGAGCCATGGAAACTGTTGTCTTCAAGTCTTCCTGCCATTTGCCGTCTGTAAATACCTTCTTCTTCTTTTTTTAAATAAAGTATTTCTCTTTGCCACAATTAAAAAATGAGTGTGCAATCCTAGACATTCTCTAAGAAGAGAGGATGACATCTTTGATTTACTATTGTGCCTAGAGCTGATGATCTTGGCTCTAGTCTCATTTCCCTAAACTCCAGCATGCATGTTAGACCACAGTCATATCTGGTCCCTGGAGCCAGGCAATCTGGGCTCAAACCCCTGTCTTGCCATTCTTTAATGGCACAGCCCTGGAAAAATTGCATAAGCTTTCTGGGCTTATTTCTCTCATCTGTATCAATGCGATCATAGCAGTGGACTTTTTCATCCCTCAGGAGTATTGTGGAGAGTAGATGAGCTGATACCTGGGAAAACCCCTGGAACAGTGCCTGGTCCCGAGTGGGTACTCAGGACAAATTACTTGAAAGCATCTTTCAAGGTTTGCAAGTGGTGTATCAATTGATTCATTTATGTACTCAACACCTATATAATTATTTATAATAACATAAGGAGGTGACGAGGCTTCCCAGGTGGTCAAGAATACGCCTGCCAGTGCAAGAGATACTTAGACATGGGTTCAGTCCCTGGGTCAGGAAGCTCTCCTGGAGTAGGCAATGGCAACCTACTCCAGTATTCTTGCCTGGGAAATTTCATGGACAGAGCAGCCTGACAGGCTACGGTCCATGGAGTTGCAGAGTCGGACCTGACTGAGCAACTGAGCATGCACGCCTGCAAGGAGTTGATAGTCAAATTAAGGTACCAGTTAAAGTCAAGGATATGTATTCTGAGATTCCAGCAGCTGACGTTTGAGTGATTACTCTGTGCTCAAGCTCCAGGCTAAATCTTTATGTGGACCATTTCATTCAATCCGTATGACAACTCTACATGTATTACTATCATAATCTTCATTCTTTTTATTATTATTATTATTATTAGTCTCTAAGTCATGTCTGACTCTTTGCAGCCCCATGGACTATAGCCTATCAGGCTTCTCCATCCATGGGATTCTCCAGGCAAGAACACTGGAGTGGATTGCCATTTCCTTCACCAGGGGATCTTCCCAACAAAGGAATTGAACCTGGGTGTCCTGCATTGCAGGCAGATTCTTTACCGTCTGGGCTATGAGGGAAGCCCCTTCATTCTAGACAGAAGGAAACTAAGCATTAGGAACACGAAGGGACAGGTGCAGGTCACATAGAAGCCGGTCACATAGAGTTGGGATGGTCAGTGCAGGCAGTGACACTCAGGATGTGTGTGCTTATCTAGAGCACTTACAGAGATATCACAGACCCTGGAAGCTGACTGCTGCCTCTGGGTGGATGGGCAGATGTGACCAGAGGTCTTCTGGAGAAACGGCTGGGTGAACTCAGGCCTGAAGTATGTGTAGGAGGTGCCCACTCAGTGGAGACCTGAGCTTGGGTGAAGATGGTCAAGGAACAGAAATGCTGAAAGCAGAGTTTTCAAAGGTCAGCTTTGAAGGAGACGCCTGGAATAGCAGGCAGGAATCTGATCAAGACATCAAGTAAAGGAGCTTGGACATTTATAAGACCAGTGATAGAGGTGTGTTAGTCACTAGGGCGATTTGTAACCGCCTAAGTCACCATACGGGTGGGGCTTTTTAGGCAGGCTGCTAGGTGCCCTGTGACTAGGATCTACGGGGAAGCTGATTTCAAAGAATGCTACTTGTTTCCATTTCTCAGGAAGCACGTTTCTCAGCCTATGGAGCCATCACGACTCTTGGGCATGTTCATGGACTGGAGGGCTACGATTGTTTCCCTCTCAGGACTGTGAGCCCCTTGAAGGTAAGGGCCATGCCTTGGTGTCCTCAAGCCCAGTGTGGCTCACAGCATATCTGTGGAGCCTCTAGTGATGCCTGGAGGAACTGGGAGCAGGCGGTCACCTGAGCGGGGATGGTCGCCAAAGGCTTTCTGGAGAAAGGGATGCCTGAGATCAGTCCTGAAGTGTGACGAGCGAATTCCCAATCAGCTGGGGGCCTGCGTGCTGAGCCGGTGTGCCAGGTGATTGCAGACAGGTCAGCGTGGAAGCACAGAGTCTGCAAGGGCTCTCTGAGGATCAGAAGCTGGGCTTGCCCTTCCCCATGGCCCTTGACCAAACCTACACTGACAGCTGCCCCAGAGCTGCCCGTGGGACTCTGCTTTCTTGCCCGAGGGGCCTACTTTCAGGCCTTTTCAGCCAGACTGTGGGCTGCCAGGAGGTACTGGAGATGGGAAGCCCAGAGGAGAGCCTCAGGCCTTGTAAGATACGGGATGGTGAATATAAATAAATAGCCCAGCCTGCCATGTTTGATGAGACCACTCTGAGGCATGTTCTGTGTGACTCCTTAGGGTCCCTGGAGGGATGGAGCCTCAGCTACTCACAGGGTTAATCTATTCAACAATAAGCCATTTTCTGGCTTTCTTATCCCTTTCTCCCTCACTTCTTGCTTTATGCTGCCAAACCTTCGTCTTAGGCTTTGCTTTCGTTGTTATTTAGTTGCTCAGTCATGTCCAACTCATTCGCGACCCCATGGATTTTCCTCCCAAATCTCCCCAGTTTGTGGAGATAGCAAAGGGCTGGCTTGGGAAGGTGCCTCTCCATTCGAAGTCCAATTCAGAGCCCAGAACCTCAAGCAGCTCCTTTATCCAGCTAACATACCAAGCCAACATTCTCCCTGCCCTAAATCACCCAGGGACAGGTGCCAGGCAGCTGGGGGCAGTCCCTTGGCCCCTAAGCTGGCTAGAAGTTTTGAAACCAGCCAATCCTCTTTATCCTGCCCTGTGGAAAATGCAATAAAGGTCCTGGTCTAGGGTTTTCTCTCTCCTTCAGCCGCCTGACCAGCCAGGGGCTTCCCCAGGTGGCCCTGGGGTCATGACCTCTCTGTGTCATCATCAAACAGGTCCATAACTTAAAATCCTGTGGGTCCATTTTGAGGCACTTTTCCTTTGAGGAAACTGATGGAGTGTTCAGATTGTTATCAATGATTAGAATCCTCTTGGGTGCAGATTTCTTTCCCAAGGCCCTTTAGGCGGTTCTAGGTAAGACAGTGCTAGAACCAGGTCTCATGACCAGTGAGGTTCTTCACCATCTCATCTGTGATTGCTGAAATGTGAATTCCTATTCAGTTTGGATCAAACAGCTGTATGGGTGTGTGTGTGAGCTTAGTTGCTTCAGTCCTGTCCAACTCTTTGTGACCCCATGGACTGTAACCCACCAGGCTCCTCTGTCCATGGGATTCTCCAGGCAAGAACACTGGAGTGAATTGCCGTGCTCTCCTCCAGGGGATCTTCCTGGCCCAGGAATTGAACCTGAGACTCCTGTGACTCCTGCATTGCAGGTGGATTCTTTACCCACTGAGCCACCTGAGAAGCCCCCAGTCAGCATTTTTGTTGTGAAAATTAAAACGATCTGCTGCTGCTCTTGCTGCTAAGTCGCTTCAGTCGTGTCTGACTCTGTGCGACCCCATAGACGGCAGCCCACCAGGCTCCCCCGTCCCTGGGATTCTCCAGCCAAGAACACTGGAGTGGGTTGCCATGTCCTTCTCCAATGCAGGAAAGTGAAAAGTGAAAGTGAAGTCACTCAGTCGTGTCCGACTCCTAGTGACCCCATGGACTGCAGCCTACCAGGCTCTTCTGTCGATGGGATTTTCCAGGCGAGAGTACTGGAGTGGGTTGCCATTGCCTTCTCCATTAAAACGATCTGAGGTATAGAAAGAAAACTGTGAACCCCTTTTTACAAACCCCCTCCTTTGAATCCTAGTTCTCCAAGATTCCCATTAACAGACCCATAGGCACAACACTCCACAGTTTTCTTTTCTTTTTTTCCAAACTCTGCACAAACATGTGCACATACTATGATAATTTTCTTGAGAAAGCTGGATGTTTGTTGCCTACAACTTGGTGTTTTACTCCATGGTGTTCAGTGAGTGTCCATCCCTGCCCTCGAGTCTGAGGTTTTGTGGTCTGAGAGGAGTCTGAGTCATCCAGACATTCCCCTAAGGATACACATCAGGCTGCCGAGTTTTGTCAATTCAGCTATTTCTTTTAAAGAAATTTTTTTAAAAATTGGAAGTTCGTTGCTTTACAATGTCGTGTTGATTTCTGCCGTACAACACGAATCAGCCATCGGAATGCATACGTCCTCCCCCGTCTTGAACCTCCCTCCCACTGCACGCCCTCTTCCCACCCCTCTGGGTCATCACAGAGCCCCAGGTTGAGCTTCCTGAGTTATGCAGGAACGTTCTGCTAGGTATCTGCTTTACACACGGCAATGTGTATGTTTCCCTGCTGCTCTCCCAATTCACCCCACCTTCTCCCTCCTCTGCTGGGTCCGCAAGTCTGTTCTCTATGTCTGTGTCTCCACTCCTGCCCTGCAAATGGGTTCATCAGCACCATTTTTTCTGGATTCCATATATGTGTGTTAATATACAGTATTTGTTTTTCTCTTTCCGACTTACTTCACTCTGCATAACAGGTTCTAGGTTCAGCCCCCTCCCTAAAACGGACTCAAATTCATTCCTTTTAGGGAATTTAGCGATTTCTTATGAGCTCTCTCTATGCCCCAAGCTCAGAGAGGTGACCTGCCTTGCCCTAGGTCACACAGCAAGGGAGTGACCAGGAGTGATGGTTCCCAAACTCATCAGAATTTTCAAGGGGCCCTCTTAAAACCACAGATGCCCAGACTCTACACCACCAGTTCAGAAGCAGGATCTTTAGGGTAGGGCGTGGGAGTCTGCGTTTAAATGAGCTCCCAGGTGATTCTGGGGAAGGTCTGGTTGGGAACCCGCTGTTCTAAAACATATGTTAGCTTTCCCAGAGGGTCGGCTCCCTCCCGCCCTCTAGCAGACAGTGTAGGAGAGTCCTGCAGAGTGGGCCCAAAGGATGAGTGTCCAGTTAGGGAGACTGTGTCTCCAGGCAAACTCACAGTCTTATTTCTGAGCTTTTACTGCCATTGTTATGATACCTTGTGGCTCAGCTGGTAAAGAATCAGCCTGCAATGCGGGAGACCTGGGTTCAACCCCTGGGTTGGGAATATCTCCTGGAGAAGGGAAAGGCCCATTCCAGTATTCTGGCCTGAAGAATTGCATGGACTGGATAGTCCATGGGGTCGCGAAGAGTTGGACATGACTGAGTGACTTTCACATATGATACTTACCTGCTGGAGGTTAGCAGGCTCCCAGACTTTGACATTCACCTCTCTTCCTGGTTTCTCTCACTCTACACTTTCAGTGAAATCCTTCTTGAAAGTGCCCTTAATGCTTTTTTTTTTTTTTAAAAGAATGAGAATTATTGTAGTTTCTTGCTAGGAGATGGAGAAAGGACATATGTTGACAAGGAGACAGAGCAACTTCATAAGGAATTCCTGGCTCAGGCACCTCTCCCACTATACCCTCTAATCTCCCCTCCCTGGGAGCCTCATGATCTCAGTTCACACTCTGGGAAGGAGCCTGCCTCTCAATGAGGTCCCTCAGGACTCGTGGACTGTGCAAGGCAGGGCTCACATCCCTGGGCTGGGCGGCTCTCTGGGTCAGATGCCTGTAATGGAGCTGAAGGGGCACTGGGCTTGGGAGAGAAGGTTCCGTTCATCTACAGGGCCTGCCCCTCCTTCCTTTTCGGCCCTGTGGGGCTGACGTGAAGGTTGGACCCACGCTGGGCCACTGTGGTGAGGAGTGAATGAGATGAGGTAAGGTAAGTGCCTCTAGATACAGAGATACACATGGCATGGACCGCGATGGGATGAACGTGCAATTTCAGTCTCCTGGGAGAAAATGGAGCTGGGTTTCTCCATCTCTGGAGTGGAGTCTAGGGATTTTGATAAGAAGAGCATTTAAATGCCATGTGGATGAGACAGAGGATGAGATGGTTGGATGGCATCACCGACTCAATGGACATGAGTTTGAGTAAACTCTGGGAGTTGGTGATGGACAGGGAGGCCTGGCGTGCTGCAGTCCATGGGGTCTCAGAGTCAGACATGACTAAGCAACTGAACTGAACTGAACTGAAAACTTTCTCTAACAAAGCCGTTCAAACACTATCATTCAGTCCAAGGCTAAAGAAATATTCTAGAAGACCTGGTTTACTCCTGCTTAAAGTAAGTCCAGGCAATAATCTAGACATCATGAATAACTTTCTCCTATCCCTCCTTCCCTCCATGGTCTCTTGCCTCCTGCCCTCCCTGCCTGTGTGTGTGGGGCCCTGGTAAAGTTGAGAGTTGAAGTCTGTAAGATCAGGGTTCAAGTCTTACCTTATCTACTCAATTTCTTTATGCATCAGCTTTTTAATCCAGGAAAAAAAAAAGAGAATTAAAGTACCTACTAATCCAGATGATTTTGAGGGCCAATAACAATTGCTGATATTTATAAGACACTTTGTATATGCCCCCTGGAGAAGGAAATGGCAACCCACTCCAGTATTTTTGCCTGGAAAAATCCCATGGACAGAGGAGCCTGTCAGGCTACAGTCCATGGGGTCTCAAAGAGTCAGACATGATTGAACATGAGGGTATGCCCAGTGCCTTATCTGTATTGGCACATTCAGTCTTTATAGTTATCCTATGAGGCAGGTACTACTATGATCCCATTTTGCAGATGAGAAGACTGAGAGAGTAAGAGATTAAAAACTTGCCCAAAGTCATACACTGTTGCCGCGGCTAAGTTGCTTCAGTCGTGTCCGACTCTGTGCGACCCCATAGATGGCAGCCCACCAGGCTCCCCCGTCCCTGGGATTCTCCAGGCAAGAACACTGGAGTGGGTTGCCATTTCCTTCTCCAATGCATGAAAGCGAAAAGTAAAGTGAAGCCGCTCAGTCGTGTCCAATTCTTTGCAACCCCATGGACTGCAGCCTACCAGGCTCCTCCACCCATGGGATTTTCCAGGCAAGAGCACTGGAGTAGGGTGCCATCGCCTTCTCCGAAGTCATACACTAGTAAGGAACAAATCTACAGTTCTCACTAGTGTGTGTGCTCAGTCGTGTCCAAACTTTTACAACTCCATGGACTGTAAGCTGCCAGGCTCCTCTGACCATGGAATTTTCCAGGCAAGAATACAGGATTGGATGGCCATTTCCTCCTCCTGAGGATCTTTCTGACTTGGGATCAAACCCATGTCTCCTGCATTGGCAGGCAGATGCTTTACTGCTGAACTACCTGGGAAGCCCAGTTCTCACTATTTCAATTTGTTTTCTCAGATAAAAATTCTGAATGTAAAGGATCACTTGCATTGACTATGTTAATAGAAGAGAACAAGTCTCTCAACTTGTGGGTAATTTTGCCCAGATAGTGATACTTTTTCCTGCTAGCTTTTTTTCTTCCTGTGTCCCCTTTGCAATACAAACTTAAGCCCCACCACATGGATAAAGCTCTCTCCATCTCTTATTTTCAAATGGTTTATGATTTATAAGGCATATTTGCATAGATTGCACTTGATTTTTAGTAACACTTGTAGCCATGAGATGCAGTAGGGGTTGTTATGAGCCCTTATTTGGAGATGAGGAAATGGAGCCTCAAAGGAGCCTGTCCTTAGGGCAGGACACCCAGTGGGATTCTCAGCTCTCTTCTGACCAGCACTGGTTTCTGGACTGCGAGTCGTAATGTTCCTACAGAGAGCCCTGCTTTTTACTGTCTACCCGCTATCTGTTCCTGCTTCTGGAAGGGCCTCTTGATTTTCCACTGGGGACCTTTTTCTCTCTCCACCCATGTTCCAGCCTTTCCAGGTTATTACATTGCTCTGGTCACAGTGATTCATTTCTGGGGGTGGGGAAGTGCTAGTGACTTACACGAGTCCAGGGAAACTCAACACTGGCGTTACTGCTCGAAGATGTGAGCCTGGTACTGTTGCTGACTGGAGAGACCTGGTCAACCACAAAACCGCCTCAGAGAAAAGCAGAAGTAGAGATGCAGAAAGGACAGGAGTTCAGTCTGTATTCCTTAGGGTACCTGCATCCAGCCGAACCTGAAGTTGAACATCTACCCCAGACTTATGCATCAGTGAATTCCTCCTCCCCATTTTTTTTTTTTTTCGCTTTGAAGCATTTGAATTGGGTCTTCTCTCACTTTAAGTTGAGAGAGTGCTAGCTAATAGCCTTTCCAGAGAAATTGCTTCTCAGGGCATTATTTAATTTTATGATTTAATTATTTTTCCTCTATTTTCATTAGAATGCCTGATACTGATTAGGTGCCCATAAATATCCATCAATTCATTAATCATAAGTTTAGCAGAAGATGGGAATTTTGAACTATTGCTTAAAAATCTTTGCACACTGGGCAAATTTGACCTTTCTTGAAATATCCAGAGAAATTTGGAATAACTTTTCTTTGGGGTTCTTTCCAACTTGCTTTATTTCCCTCTGAGATCAACCATAATTCACATGGATTTACACTGGAGAAAGTCATATTTTATTTTTAGTATGGTGTGCTCAAATTCCTTCCTAGGAATTTTTACCACTTAAGCCCAAAGATCTGATTTTTCTGAAGTACAAGGTGGACCATCTTGCTCCTCTTCGTATAATGCTCCATGAATTCTTGTTTACAGAAGGAACCCCCAAAATGAATCTATAGACTTTAAGGAATATGCTGATGTCATGCTCAGTTCGATACATCAATTTGGTTACACTTCAGTTCCCAGTTTTTCACCAAACATTCACCTAGCTGTTGCACAGAGGGTATTTCGTAGATGTGATTAGAATCTGTAACTGGTTGACTTTAAGTAAAGGAGAGTTTCCCAGATAATCTGGGTGGGCATGATTCAATCAGTTTAAAGGTCTTAAGCACAGAGCTGGGGCTTCCCTGAGAAAGAAGAAATTCCACTTACAGACCTTAGCATCAGCTCATCCCTAACAATTCTAGTCTGCCTTTCCTGGAGGTCTCCCTGACAGATTTCAGACTCTCCAGACAATCTTCCCAACCACATAATCCAGTGTTTCACAATACATTTCTTAGTATATTACCTCCAACTGGTTCTGTTTCTCTGGTTGAACACTGACATATACAACTGGTAAACCCCTCACTCCCCAAATAGTTATGTGGGAGGGGAAATAAAACCATCATGTTCATAAGGGCCCTTGTCCCATCACAAAGACCAAGTCTGTGCACTGGTCATAGCAAACACGCTCTTCCAACAACACAAGAGAAGACTCTACACATGGACATCACCAGATGGTCAACACCGAAATCAGGTTGATTACATTCTTTGCAGCCAAAGATGGAGAAGCTCTATACTGGCAACAAAAACAAGACCAGGAGCTGACTGTGGCTCAGATCATGAACTCCTTATTACCAAATTCAGACTCAAATTGAAGAAAGTAGGGAAAAGTGCTAGACCATTCAGGTATGACCTAAATCAAATCTCTTATGATTATACAGTGGAAGTGAGAAATAGATTTAAGGGCCTAGATCTGATAGATAGAGTGCCTAATGAACTATGGAATGAGGTTTGTGACATTGTACAGGAGACAGGGATCAAGACCATCCCCATGGAAAAGAAATGCAAAAAAGCAAAATGGCTGTCTGGAGAGGCCTTACAAATAGCTGTGAAAAGAAGAGAGGCAAAAAGCAAAGAAGAAAAGGAAAGGTATAAGCATCTGAACGCAGAGTTCCAAAGAATAGCAAGAAGAGATAAGAAAGCCTTCTTCAGTGATCAATGCAAAGAAATGGAGGAAAACAACAGAATGGAAAAGGCTAGAGATCTCTTCAAGAAAATTAGAGATACCAAGGGAACATTTCATGCAAAGATGGGCTCGATAAAGGACAGAAATGGTATGGACCTAACAGAAGCAGAAGATATTAAAAAGAAGTGGCAAGAATACACAGAAGAACTGTATAAAAAAAGATCTTCACGCCCCAGATAATCATGATGATGTGATCACTAATCTAGAGCCAGACATCTTGGAATGTGAAGTCAAGTGGGCCTTAGAAAGCATCACTACGAACAAAGCTAGTGGAGGTGATGGAATTCCAGTTGAGCTGTTTCAAATCCTGAAAGATGATGCTGTGAAAATGCTGCACTCAATATGCCAGCAAATCTGGAAAACTCAGCAGTGGCCACAGGACTGGAAAAGGTCAGTTTTCATCCCAATCCCAAAGAAAGGCAATGCCAAAGAATGCTCAAACTACCACACAATTGCACTCATCTCACATGCTAGTAAAGTAATGCTCAAAATTCTCCAATTCAGGCTTCAGCAATACGTGAACCATGAACTCCCTGATGTTCAAGCTGGTTTTAGAAAAGGCAGAGGAACCAGAGATCAAATTGCCAACATCTGCTGGATCATGGTAAAAGCAAGAGAGTTCCAGAAAAACATCTATTTCTGGTTTATTGACTATACCAAAGCCTTTGACTGTGTGGATCACAATAAACTGTGGACAATTCTGAAAGAGATGGGAATACCAGACCACCTGACCTACCTTTTGAGAAATCTGTATGCAGGTCAGGAAGCAACACTTAGAACTGGACATGGAACAACAGATTGGTTCCAAATAGGAAAAGGAGTACGTCAAGGCTATATATTGTCACCCTGCTTATTTAACTTATATGCAGAGTACATCATGAGAAATGCTGGACTGGAAGAAACACAAGCTGGAATCAAGATTGCCGGGAGAAATATCAATCACCTCAGATATGCAGATGACACCACCCTTATGGCAGAAAGTGAAGAGGAACTAAAAAGCCTCTTGATGGAAGTGAAAGAGGAGAGTGAAAAAGTTGGCTTAAAGCTCAACATTCAGAAAACGAAGATCATGGCATCTGGTCCCATCACTTCATGGGAAATAGATGGGGAAACAGTAAAAATAGTGTCAGACTTTATTTTGGGGGGCTCCAAAATTACTGCAGATGGTGATTGCAGCCATGAGATTAAAAGACGCTTACTCCTTGGAAGAAAAGTTATGACCAACCTAGATAGCATATTGAAAAGCAGAGACATTAATTTGCTGACTAAGGTCCATCTAGTCAAGGCTATGGTATTTCCAGTAGTCATGTATGGATATGAGAGTTGGACTGTGAAGAAGGCTGAGCGCTGAAGAATTGATGCTTTTGAAGTGTGGTGTTGGAGAAGACTCTTGAGAGTCCCTTGGACTGCAAGGAGATCCAACCAGTCCATTCTGAAGGAGATCAGTCCTGGGATTTCTTTGGAAGGAATGATGCTAAAGCTGAAGCTCCAGTACTTTGGCCACCTCATGCGAAGAGTTGACTCATTGGAAAAGACTCTGATGCTGGGAGAGATTGGGGGCAGGAGGAGAAGGGGACGACCAAGGATGAGATGGCTGGATGGCATCATGGACTCAATGGATGTGAGTCTGAGTGAACTTTGGGAGATGGTGATGGACAGGGAGGCCTGGCGTGCTGCAATTCATGGGGTCGCAAAGAGTCGGACACGACTGAGCAACTGAACTGAACTGAACTGAACTGAAGTACTGCTGGAAGTATGTCATCAAAATCTTTAGGTCTGGAGAAGACAGGCCTGTCCTTAACCATTTAGCAAGACCAGGCCTGGGCTTGGTTTCTGGCTGCTTCCGGCTTGCAGCCCCAAAAGATAACAGAGTCTTTAGCCCAATTGATGATTTTAGGCCTTTATGTTGAGCCAGGAATTTAGAATGATGTACTGAATACAGTTGGACCTCTGAATCCAAAGGTTCTGCACTCCCTCCCACCCTGCTTCAACCAAATACAGATCAAAAATAACTGGAAAAATGAAAAAACTCCAGAAAATTCTAAAGACTTGTATTTACTACATACCCACTGGCAGCTACTTACATACCATTTGCTTTATATTTACAACTTATTTACATAGCATTTGCATTGAATTAGGTATTGTAAGTATTATAAGTAACCGAGAGATGATTTAAAGTATACTATATGGGAGGCTGCCCATAGGCAAATACTACACCATTTTATATAATGGACTTAAGCATCCTTGGATTTTGGTATGTGGGAGGGATGACTGGTACCAATCCCTCCTGATAGCTCAGTTGGTAAAGAATCTGCCTGCAATGCAGGAGACCTGGGTTCGATTCCTGAGTTGGAAAGATCCTCTGGGGAGGGAAGTGGCAACCCACTCCAGTATTCTTGCCTGGAAAATCCCACCGAAAGAGGACCCTGGCAGGCTACAGTCCATGGGGTCACAAGAGTCAGGCAGGACTTAGCAACTAAAAAGAAAGAGAGATACTTAGGGAGGGCTGCCTTGTCTTTAAGCTATGCGTTTCCAGTAGAAGCAACCAACCACTCATACAGTCTTAGAATTTCTTCTTCCAGGTTCTCTGGCACCTTCTACCAGCTCCACACCTTGCCTTCCCTGAGCATTTTATTATTACTGACCACACCTGAAAATTGGATCCATGGTTTTGCCACCCCCTGGCATATTGCCAGAGTTCCATCCCTCATCTGGAGCTGGATTTTCCCTTTCTGTGGCCCCATCTTGGCCAAATAGTCCCAATCTTACCATGCAGAGGTCAAGAGCAGAGCTGGGAGGAGAAGCTGCCTTCGCAGCTCTTAAGAAGACCTCTCTCCACTGTTCCCTGCTGCTCCCAGGGACACAGGTCACTCGGCAGAGTCAGCCTCTCTCCATTTTCCACTCGGTCTCATCTTGTTCTTGGTCTTTTCCCAAGACTCCCATGTGATGGGGTGAGCGCCTGGGCCCTTTGGGAGGGTAAGTTCATGGTACAGGAAGGGGCCACACACAGGAGTTATTCTCGTTTTGTGGGGGTTGACCCTGAACCCTATTTTGATTCCTCCATGCCTCAATGAATTAGTGAGCTATGTCTCAGTGTGTCTCCAGAATGAGACCCAGAAATAAGGAAGTCTAAGAAAAGGACCACTCGGATCTCCTCTGGAGAGGCGCTTGATGGATTGGCAGCCCCGGGCCCACCCTTTGGGATCTGCCTCTGCATCCATGGTGAGGCCACACTTTCACCAGCAAGAGGATGAACACAGCGGCATCCCATAAGAGCCCTTTACAGTGTGGCCCAAGACTCCTAAGTTGAATGACTTTGGCTCATGGACTTCGCATCTGCCTGATCAGAGCTGTGTAAGCCTGCACTGCAGACCTAGAATCTTCCTAGCCAGCCCTCCGTCCTTCCCTTGTCCTCCCCAGGGGCAAGTCTGCATCTCTGTTTTAAGGTTCTCTGCCTGCTGCTGCTGCTCCTCTTTTCCTAAAACAGGTGTTTCTTGCCCAAAGTTTCTTGCACATTTGAACCTATCTGGACACTTTCTCATGAGAAGAGTTGACTCATTGGAAAAAACTCTGATGCTGGGAGGGATTGGGGGCAGGAGGAGAAGGGGGCGACCAAGGATGAGATGGCTGGATGGCATCACTGACTCGATGGATGTGAGTCTGAGTGAACTCCAGGAGATGGTGATGAACAGGGAGGCCTGGCGTGCTGCGATTCATGGGGTCACAAAGAGTCAGACACGACTGAGCGACTGAACTGAACTGAACTGGACACTTCCTTGGCTAGAAAGATCTGAACTCTGTGGTCATCCCAGATAGACTGAGGGAGGGGGCAGAGACAGGGAAGGAAGGAAAGCTGATGGAGGGTGTTGCCATGGTGACCACAGTGGTCCACCAGAGGCTCAACCCTGCCTGGTACCTTCTGAGAAATCATGCCGCTCAGCTCAGAATTCTATCACCTGTTTCTCCTTCCCCTGCCTGAGTGTTACTTAGGTTATTCATTGTTTTGCAGGTAGTACATCCTGAAGACTGCACTACCTCTCCAGATGGCTAGATGGGGCCAAGCAGTCCACTCCAGAGCCCAAGCTCTTTATCACTAAGCTATGCCCCTCCAATGTATTGCAACATTTAAAAGCTTGACTTTGAAACCAACCTGATGTCCAAGGGTTACTTTTATTTGATCACAAATTAGAAACAGTTTGGCAGTGAATATCTTTCTTACTGCAATATCTCATATTGGCAGGGTGGAAAATCTATCCATCACTGACTTGATGGACGTGAATCTGAGTGAACTCCGGAAGTTGGTGATGGCCAGGGAGGCCTGGCCTGCTGCGATTCATGGGGTCACAAAGAACTGAACTGAAGTTTTCAACATGATGCACAGTTCTCCATAACCTGCCTCTCTCGACCTATCAGCCCAATTTCCTGCCTCCCCAGCCTTTTCACATCTCAGCCAGGGTTACCAATGCAGCTGGGCCTCTCTAGAGGGTTCATGAAAGTCTACGTCGGGAGCAAGGAAAGCATCTCAGAACTTCCTGGGTGCTTCAGGTAAGGCTTCCCACTCTCTCAGCTCCGAGCCTCTGTGGATCTGTCAAGGTTCTTGCTTCTCCTTTCCTTGCCAGCCTCATTCACCACCACTCTGCCTTGAGACCCTCACGGAAGCCTCATCACATCCTTTATGTAAGTTCATGTCCTTTATTGTCCCAGGTCATCACTCATCCCATGGACTCTCATTTTGATGGCCCCTTCTGCAACCCTGGTGGCTCAGATGGTAAAGCGTCTGTCTACAATGTGGGAGACCCGGGTTCGATCCCTAGGTTGGGAAGATCCTCTGGAGAAGGAAATGGCAACCCACTCCAGGACTATTGCCTGGAAAATCCCATGGATGGAGGAGCCTAGTAGGCTACAGTCCATGGGGTCACAAAGAGTTGGACACAACTGAGCGACTTCACTCACTTCTGTAGCCCAGCTCCCACTCCTTCCAGGGGTAGACCAGATGTCCTTCCCTGGTTTCCCTTGGAACTAAAGTTCCACTCATACTAGCAAAGTCCTCTGTATCCTCCTCCTCTTTTGTGGATGTCCTTTCACTTCCTTGAAAGCCCAAGTCTCCACTGAGGTTATCACTCTCCCTGAAACCCACTCAAATGGTAGCTGCTTCCTATCTCACTCCTCATTCCACTGGGCCTGGAGGTGAAGTGGATCACCTCTTTGCTCCTTCCTGCTCTTTCCAGATCATTCATTCTCCTGCCTTATAGTATCCCTCCAGCACTGAGCCTCATGTTGTTAGTCCATGCCATCTGCCAGTCATCTCCTAATCTATACTGCATGCCTCATTTTTGGATATGTTGACTCCTGGCCCCATCACTCTCTCTAACATCACTGTTACAATTCTCAGTGACTTTTGTATCTACTTAGAAAATCCATCACCTACCCTGGCTTCACAGTTTCTGTGGGAGTGTAATAAACACACAACATACATTCCATAGAAATAGAAATTATCTGGGTGGTTATATATACATATATAATCATACAATAATGTATAGAAATATATAAAGTAAATTTTATATATGTAGTAATATATATTACTCTATATAGTAGGTACATTACTCATGTGTTACCTTCTTCAGACATTTCCCCTCCAGTCACTGCCCCATTTCATTGGTCTTCTTTATTATAAACTCCTTGAATAAATGATCTCTATGCCTATCTACAATTTCAGCCCTCACATTCTCTTCCAAACCTACCCCGCCTGGCTTCAACCCAGCACTCCTCTGAAATCACCTTTGTCAAGGTCATCAACAATCCCACGTGTCTAAATCAGTGGTCCCTTCTCGGTCCTTTTGGTGCTTGACTTACTGCTCTTCCCTTCTTTCCTCACTCGTCCTGAGGAGCCACTGTCTCTTTGTTTTCCTCTTGTCCTTTGTTTTTCATTGCTTCCCTTCCTGGGTCTGTGACTCCTCCTAACCCATAAATGTGGAAACCCAGGCTCAGTCCTCAGATCCCTTCTCTTCTCTATTGACATTCTCTCGCTTGGTGAGCCCATCCAGTCACATGACTTGAGATGTCTATTTCCAATTCAGAGCTTCCTCCTGAACTCTGGACTCACATCCAATCACCCCTAGACATCTACACGTGTATGTCTAACAGATTCCATGACCCTAACGTGTGTGACAAGGAACTCCTGATGTCTGCTTCCCCAATTGTTGTTGCTTCTTCTGATCCCTAGTTGACAATAAACTCAGATGTCCAGGCCAAATAACTTGGAGACCCTTTGATGCTCTTCTTACCCATGAATCCTTCTGACTCTCTTTAAATGTTATCTCAAGCATTTTAAACATTATCTCAAGCATCTCACCATTGCTCAGCATCTCTATGACTGCCCCCTTTGCCCTTATCAACAGATTCTCCTGCCTGAATTAGTGATTGATCTGGACTTCTTGCTCCTGCGCTTCCCTGGTAGCCAAGACAGTAAAGCATCTGGCTACAATGTGGGAAACCCGAGTTCAATCCCTGGGTCAGGAAGATCTCCTGGAGAAGGGAATGGCAACCCACTCCAGTACTCTTGCCTAGAAAATCCCATAGACCAAGGAGCCTGGTAGGCTACAGTCCATGGGGTCGCAAAGACTCGGACACGACTGAGCGACTTCACTTCACTTCTTGCTGTGTGAGTGGGAAGCCACTCACAGAGAAATATTGTTATGATTCCCAGATTGAAATGAAAGGCTTAGAATGAACCACAGGTCTGCCCTTCTCCACCACGTTACCTCATAGTGTACTTCTCTCTCCTTCACTCATTGCGGCTCCAGCCATACTGTCTCTGCGTCGCTCCTGAAGCATAGTCCTGTCACAGAAAGATTGCTTACATTCTTCTTCCTGCCTGGAAAGACTCCCCTCAGATGTGTGTCTCTGTCTCTATCTCTATTGCATCTCTATTTCTATGTCATTGTGATATTGTGATATATGTATATTTGGTCTTCCATTAGGTTCTGACACAGAGCTTCTAAAACTCTTGGGATTTCCTAAGTGATGACACCCGTAAAGGTATCTTCTGTTATGTTATTGTTGTTGTTTAGTAGCTAAGGTTTATTCAGGATCAACATATAATTGCAATTTGTGCTTTGCAAAACCACACTGAGCTGTGTGCAAGCCCCTGTACAGTGGGGGGAGAACTTTTTTCTTCTTTTTAAAAAATTTTACTGGAGTATGGTTGCTTTATAATGTTGTATTAGTTTCTACTCTGTGGCAAAGTGAGTCAGCTATTTGTATACCTATATCCCCTCTTTTAAAAATTTCTTTCCCATTTAGGTCAGCCCAGGACATTGAGTAGGTTCTCATTAGTTGTCTGTTCTATACATAGTAGTGTATATATGAAAATCCCAATCTCCCAACTCATCCCACCTCCCTGTCCCTCTTTGATGCCCAAATGTTTGCTCTCTATGTTTGTGTCTCTATTCCTGCTCTGTGAAGAGGTTCATCTGTTCCATTTTTCTAGATTCCACATATATGTGTTAATATATGATATCTGCTTTTCTCTTTCTGACTTCCCTCTATATGAGTCTACAGGTCAGAGGAAGAGGAAGTTGGGAGGGCTCTGGTAAAGAGTCAGTGGCTTTTAACTTGCTGAGCCCTTGCCAGGAAGGAAGAGGAGTCTTTGATCACAGGGCATGAGAGCGTCCCCTTCTAGTCTCCGAATTTTATTTAATTGAGGTTTCTGTTTATTAGTTGTTTACATTTATTCTCTATGTTTATCATCCGTACTTACCTGAAACTCCATCTATACCAATACCTACACCAACACTTACATTGACGTCTACACCTGTATCTGCACTTGTATCATCATTTTCTACCACTTTTTAAAGATTTGCTCTCAAGCCGCAGTTGGTCAATGAAGCCTCTATGGACCATTATTCTAAAATTTGCAAATCCAACTATTCTGCACCCTTTTAAACTTTATTTTCTCCATCACGTGTCATCATCTAACATGCTATCATGCGGACAAAAAATGTGGCCTGCCACTTCAGTAAACAAAGAAGGTTGCCTGCCATTCCTGTAAACAGAGGATGTTGTGGTCAATAAGCTCTTAGCCACTGCAGCTGCTGCAGACGGCACACCCTGAGAGGATTCAGCATGGAGAAAAACAGGCCGCTGGCCCTAGACAGTTAAGATGCGTAGCTCAGAACTGGTTTCAATGAGGACAGACACTTGCATCTTCCAGTACATAGGAAAGCAGTAAAATCATTAAGTTGTTTGTTTGTGATTAGCAGTAATCTTTTGATGTTTGATTACAGCAAAAACTCCTATATATCCTGGCTCCCTCTTTCCCTCTTTGAACAGTTCCTCAGAATTATCTGAGAGTTTGTCTCTTGGGCTATAGTCCTTAGCAAGTTCCCCGAATAAAATGTAACTTGCAACTCTTAGATTGTTCATTTTTTTTCATTGACACTGCATGATTACTTATTTATTTTTGTATCACCTTTTCTCCTCATAAGATGTAAGATGCTTGAGGGTAGATATTTTCATTCATGCTTTTGGTTTCTGAGTACAGAGCATTTAGAACAATATCTGGTGAGTTTTAGGGATGCATATAGGTTGATGAAATAATTAAAGCTAGCACTATTGATACTATGCATAAAATAGATAATTAACAGGAACTTATTGTACAACACAGGGACCTTTACTTAATGCTCTGTGGTGATCTACATGGAAAGGAATCTAAAAAAGAGGGGCTATATGTCTACATAGAGCTGATTTGCTTTGCTGTACAGAAGAAGTTAACACCACCCCGTAAAGAAACCATTGCTGTTCAGTCACTAAATTCTGCCTGGCTCTTTATGACCCCATGGACTGCAGCATGCCAGGCTTCCCTGCCCTTCATTACCTTCCATAGTTTGCTCAAATTCATGTCCATTGAGTCAGCAATGCCATCCAACTATCTCATCCTCTACCACCCTCTTCTCCTTTTGGCTTCCATCTTTCCCAGCATCACTCTATTCTAGTGAATCAGTTCTTTGCATCAAGTGGCCAAAATATTGGAGCTTCAGCTTCAGCATCAGTCTTTCCAATGAAAGTTAATTTTTAAAAAGCTAGTAATGTTGATAAACACTATTTAATGGGGACCCATGAGTGCTTACACACATCTAAGTCTTTAGTTATACAGTTTCTGTAGTCAGCCTCCCTCCACATGGGCCCTGGAGGAGTCTCAAGGGAAACAGACAGGCCAAGCAAAGGAACATTTTGTTAGAGCTGGTGCTTGGGTCACAAACACGGAAGAAGGACCCCAGAACCCTGGTGGGTTGGGCTGGGACTCAGGCATGGTTCGTGCTTTCTGCAGATATTACTCCCATTGCCAGCAAAGGCAGGTCCAGGGAAAACAAAAACAAACAGACAGCTTTTTCCTTTGGCTTCTCAGTCTGGGTTTGAACATAACAGTCTGGTATTTAAGCTTTTTGGCTGGTGAAATAAAATGCCACAAATAGAATGTCCTTAGTCAACTTCATTACATTTTATGATTGGGCTTATGATGGGGTCTGTCTGTCCTTAGGCTGCTGCTAAGTCACTTCAGTCGTGTCCGACTCTGTGCGACGCCGTAGATGCCAGCCCACCAGGCTCTGCCATCCCTGGGATTCTCCAGGCAAGAACACTGGAGTGGGTTGCCATTTCCTTCTCCAGTCCTTAGGCAGAACGGCTTAATGTAAGATGTAATCTGTAAGGTGAAGGTTGTCAGACTTTCAGTGTATGTCCACTTTATTGTGAATTGTTTGTCAAGGGAGCCTGCGATTGGCATTGAAACCACAAGTGTCCTGGCAAGTCTACTGAGTGCCAGAGTGAGGATGATGTCATCTCTCTAGCCTGGCCACCCGACAGTCCATTTTCAGAACAATGGTCCTAGTGGTCTTGGAACTTAAGTCTGAACCTGTCAGCACTCTCCTGTTCAAAACCTGCGAAGAGCTTCGAGCATCCCTCAGGATGAAGCTCAAAGCCCTAGGTGTGAGATGCTCTGGACCTCCACTCCCTTCTGACCTCATGTGTCCACCGCATGTGCTTCTTTCCAGTCACCTGGCATCCTCATGTCCCTGCAACAAGCCAAGCATCATCAGTCCTGCCTCCTTTCCTGCTCATTACAGCCCAGCCCAGGTGTTGGTGGGCTCATTCCTCTGCCTTCAAGTCTCAGCTCAGATGGTGGCTTTCCATGGCCCCAGCTTCTCTGACCCATCTGTCTAAACAGCACACCTGCCCTCTCTTGCTTCACTTTCTTCTTCATGGTCCCCATCATTTGTGGCACACACACACACACACACACACACACACACACACACACACACACACA